>NW_019268579.1:656077-693559 GCF_002738365.1 Cucurbita moschata
TTTTTTTTTTTTTTTTTTTTTTTTGAGTATTGTTCCAATTCTATAATTTGGCGAAATCAGAGAAGAGAAACCGGAAATTCCGGTGGAAGTGCCTGGCATTCTTAACAGACCCCAAAGCTTTATATATGGACTACATTTAACATTTTTCCCTCTCTCCTCCTCCATCTCCCTATTTTCTCTTTCTGCCGTCAAAGATCTCAGAAGCTCAAAGCGATCACTCAGAAGGTGCTCGAACTAGACCTCGATTCTTTTAGAGTATAACCATATGCTCTTCTTTCGTAACTATTTTATTCGCCGTGAATTATGTTTTTGATTTCTTTAAACGTCCAATGGAATTACGATTTCCCTGTTTCGTCGTTAGAAATTTCGCTCTGAGCCAACGTTTTCATGTACTTTCTCTTTGATTTGATCAGTTGATTTTCTGGATTATTTTGAGTGCATCGATCGATTATTCAGACGATGACTGCACAAAATTTTGTTTTAGAAAAGAAAAAGAAGTGAATTAGAAAGATAATGGACGCTTTGGTGTTTTTTTTGGGGGGATTTCTGGTTATATTGTGACGTAAATCAACAATGCTTAAGTACTAAACGTTCTGATCTATGGAGATTTCGAATTCCATTTTCCTTTGTTCTGCACGGTTCTTTTTTTCTTGTTCATTTGATCTAAAATGTCGAGAAAGCTGTAGGCATATATAGATTTCTTTTCCGCTTCTTCTTCAAGTATCCTACCGGAATTTTTATCTTAAGCTATCAGTATGTTTTTCTATCCGAATGTTGACGTGCATAAAATTGCATGAGAGTATGACCACACACACACTTGACACTTCTTGGAACAGTGAAGTAAGCGCAGTATACTACATTCACGGTTAATTTTGAATATTGTGTTATACTTGTGTTGAATCGTTGATTGCTATTTTTCAATAAGTTACTGTTTCCTGAGGGTCATATTTTGATTTTAATCTCTGGAAATAATTCCGCCTGTGTTAGTTTCGAATTGTAAGACTGGATTATTCCTACAATTCTGATAGAAATTATAAGCAGAGCCTTATCTAAGCCTTATCCATCAAAGTGTAGCGTTTCTCCGACCAGTGAAGAGATGAGCAATCTGGACGTGTTTTAGAATTCCAAAACTAATTCAAATTCATAAGAAAATAGATTATTGACACTTTCGAAATTCAGATTGGTACAGAGAAATGGTAAAAATTTTAGATTGGCTTCTACAATCAAGTTTCTGATTTCAGATGTTAAAGATATATTTTTGCAGTCTACTTCGACTTCCTTTCTTCTGCCCCCAGTTCCTCTCCAGGAAATATTTAGCAGTCCGTTGTTGACGCTGACTTGATAAAGGAGCATCCAGCGTATTCGGTAATTGTAATTTCCGATATGGAACTTGGAAAGGTAGTGTATGCAATGAAGAAATCAAAGAACTTGGGATTTCTTAAAAAGATGGAAAGATCCATCTTACAAGAACTAAAAAACAAACAGCAATGGGGATAACAACAACCAAAATAAGCAAAAACACTAGCAAAATCCCCAAACACATACATTTCCTACTATTCCTTTGCAAATCCTTAGCAGTTTTCAAATCCATAGCCCCATGACATGCTATGAAGCATTCATCACATTGTGTTCAATGTTATCCATTTCCTGCCCTTGTGCCTCCGCCATCACTGACATGTCCAAAAACTCTTTGTGCAGCTCTAGCAAGCGCTTCTCTATCTCCTTCACCACCCCGTGTCGGACCTGTATCTCCTTCATCGTCTCTGCCACCTTTCCCTGCCCGTGTTCCTCTATCGCCCTCCCCAAAAACTCCTCCCTGCCACTCAATATTATCTTCTCTGTCACCTCCTCATTCGGGTGCTCTCCTGTCACCGTGAAGTATCTTTGCCAGACCGTTTCCTTGTACTCAGTCATCATCCTCTGCCTTAGGCTCTGAAACTCCATCATCAGCTCCTTTACCTTCTTTCGCCACCCATTTGTCACCACGATTTGAGTCCTGAGAATTCATTAAATTTACTACAACTCATCCACTTCATAGTTTTTTTATATGCGTAATTAAGTAGTCTTCTATAAATCATTTAAATTTTGTAAAAATACATGATTACTACCAATAAAATGTGAACTTTTTTGCGTTGAGTGGTAGTTCAAGTGTAGCTGTAAACGGCAGTGCCCTCTTTGCTGCCGGAGAGCCTTTTCCTTTAGAAATACTCCAGACAAGTATCTGGTGTTATAATTCAATGAGTCCAAATTAAGACCTTGGACATGACCATAGCGCAAGGACTTTATCGGCCTATTTTGTCCTAGAATCATCCTTGGACAGTTTATGAGAAATCACCATTGAGAATGGCTCAAGATTTCAAGCATTCTTTGCTGGAGCCTTCACTGAATTTCTATTTTATTTTGCATATGATCATTAGGAAATATGTTATCCAATTAGGAGTTTTATCACCTAGTCTGATCCAAATTATGTGTGAAGGAACTTAGTCAAACTAGTTGATTTTTTTTTTTTTTTCTTCCTTTTCACTTCAGACATCCCGTAGGCTGGAGGATCTTCGCGAAAATCAGAGCTCAGAAATGAAGCATGAGACAGAAACTAAGTTTCCCAAGACTGAGCAATTGATTCATGAACCATCTGTGGAACAGAAATATAACCAGGGAGAACAGTATAGTCCAGAAAATGGCCTTTCTGATCCTGACATGGGCTCTGTTGTTTCACCTAATATCTCAAATGTATGTTCTACTTCTACTACCAAACAACTGTTATTTGTTGTTCTAGACTTGTTGGTTGCTGAACTACTATTGAGGCATGTTTGGATGTAATTTTGAAATGGTTAAAATCATCTTTTTAATCATTCAAAATAACTCTCAACGATATGTAAATCGATTGATTCAATCCCAAACATGCTCTTAGTGTGTGGTAGAATTATTAACAGAATTGACATTGCAGTATTCGTGTTCGATGGACATTCTTTCCAATGATGAACTTGGCTTCCTAGAACTGCAAAATTTAAATAATATCATGAAAGCCGCTTACAAGGAATTCATGACAATAGCTGTCACTGCAAACGCTTGGGTTTTCCATCCTCCAGTGGTAGGTTCAGTAGAGGATATACAAGAGATGTTCCACACTCCACCACCTCAGGGATCTATAGTGGAATGCTCCGTTGTGAGTGTAGTTTTCCCTGTTACTTCACGTTTGCTGACCTCGATAATGATGGATGCGGTAAGATATCCTTAACCCGGCTTTGATTCTCTATAATCTCATCTGCCGTGTAAGTTCTTTCATACCACATTCGATCATTTGTTTATTTTGTTTTGGGCCAAAATTTTTGTAAGTTAAAAAAGTGATAGGTTTGTGATATATGTATATTTAATATTTGGTTAAGTTACAAATCGATCCACGAAAGTTAGAATTTAGTTAATATGATTTAATGTATTATAATTTGTCTTTAAGACAATTTATGAGATTTTTATCGAACCATAGAAACTATTTATTAGATTTTATCAAACTATAAGAATGAAATTCATTGGGACCAAAGTTGTAATTTACATTAATCTTTTGTATATGTTCTTACATAATCCACACTATTTACAGGAGCGATGGGCTTCAATGTTTTCCAACATAATTTGTTATGGATCAGAGGAAGCTGTTGTCGCTCCTTTGAAAACATTATGGACAACAGATACTTTGGAAGTGATACTGGTAACCAACCTGCTCGATCCCATTTTTTTTCTTAGACGCTGGATGAGATAACTCGTCAACATGGAAAACAAAACGTATTAACTTTTTATCATGTGATAGGTCAATGCCGAGTTTAGACTGCCAGCTGAATACCTGCCAAGAGGGAGAATTCGCTTTTTGAGATTTAAGAAAATGATCGTGCCAGATACATGGGCAATTTTCGATGTGTCCACTGATTATTTCGATGATGCAATCTCTGATCCTGCCCAGAAAATTGCATACAGGCGGAGGCCATCAGGAGTGATCATTCGGCAGCGTGGTTTTCATTGTGAGGTTTGTTTACAGAAGACCATGATCTTTGAGTAACTGCTTTGGAGTATTATCGCACAACTTTTATGATATATGCATACGAAAAATATTGATATGTTGTCAATATAAACAGAGTTCTAACTCATATATATATATATATATGATTGATTAAGAAAGTTAGAGGTTCGAATATCTAATATTGAACTTAAAAAATAATCTATATAGAAATATGTCGTATACGTTTCCCTATGTGTATAACATTTAAAAATGTAGATATTAGAAGGCCAAAATAGGATTGAAACTCCACATTTTTAGTTATTATGCTTGACCTTTGTTTTCTGTTTTTTGTATTACAGGCTATATGGATTGAAAATTCAGTGGTACAGGAGATTGATATCCCAAAAAATATATGCTCAACATTCACTTCGAACTTTCCTTTAACTGCAGAGCACTGGGTCAGCATGTTATCACAAAATTTGAAACGTAGACGTAGCAAGGTAGTAACTTCAGAGATGTTCGATGAAATCCACGGTATGGTGTACGCTCTTATTTTCCAAGTTCATGACTGCTCTCTCAATATTGTTCATCGTTGAAGCATCTGCATTTTTTTTTTTTAAAGTTAAATTCTCATACTATTTGATTAATGGAATAACAGGTTTACCAAATCTCTTGGTAATTGGGGATAGCCTGAGGAAAGTCTATATAGAAACAGTTAGTCCCTTTCCAAGGGAAAAAACTTGGGATTTATTTTCTGATGATAAAGTAAGGATCCTGAGAGACATGAATGCACATAGCAGTGGCTATCCCAATGATTACATTGCCTCAACTACCATATATATCCCACAAACCCCCCTCAGACTCTTAACATATATGGACACAAATAATGTGAAACTTCAGGTACGCTCCTTAGCTTGAGTTTTAAACGTTAAGAACAATTCAGAAAAATGCTTACTAACATGACTACATACAGTGGTTGAGCATAAAATCACAGGCACAGCTCAAGACGTCGGTTGTATTTTTCTCAGAAGATGAAAGTAACTGCATTAGTTTACGTGCAAAAGTCGACACAGGAGATGGCGAGGTCGTGGAGGTGATTCTCTATACATCAGCATCTCAACCTGATCCTTCCCCAAAACTTTTGTACTTCAATTTTATGTTTGTTTTTTGCAACAGGCCCTTGAATTCTTCGTACAAGAGACTTCATTGGATGAATATTGTTCCTTCGTCATATCGTCACGAATGTCAGAAGCAGATGTTCATCTCTCTCTCATACCGAGGTTTTGTAAGGAAAGTTTGTGTCTGAGACCTTCTGGTTTTGCCATAATGCCTGCTGGACCGGGAGGTCTACAGTCCAACGCGTCCTTGGTGACGATATGCATTCGCCGAGAGCTCGAAAATATGAAAGTTGATCGAGTAATTGAAGAAATGAGTGGTTACATGAATGCTGTCGTTGATCAGATAACTCATATCCAATCTCCAAACGTCGTTGAAGATGATCTGAACTCTGAATGGAATAATACTACAACCCTTTAATGGTGAGATAGAATAAAACTCAGGTAACGAGGAAACCTTTCATTTTCATGCACAATTGTTTCTATTCTTTTCCCTATTCGTTCTACTACTAGCATTGAACCTATGATGACGTCCTAGGCTACAATTTATGCAGGTTTGTTTCTTCAATTTGTAGGGAGTTTCCATTTCTTGCTTTTTTTTCTTTACTTGAATGTTCGCACATTATCCTTTCAATACTCTAAAAGAAAGAGGGTTTTTATGGTTAGTAAATTTGTTTATTCATTAACCATGGAGAGTTTTTTTTTGTAATTTTTACTAATCTTGGAAGTTAAGTTCCAATTAAATAATTTTTATGTGATTATGAGTTTAATTTCATAGTCTTAAAATCATACAAACACTTCTCCTTACCACTCTTTTAACACACAGCTCAATTAAAGAGTATTCTCTTCTTCTTTCAAGAATCTTTGACCAAAGTTGGAGTGTTGTTTGTTGTGGAACTTCAAAGTTCAAGCTTTTTGGGCATAATTAAAGAGTATGCATCTTAATTTATTTATTTTGGTATTTATTTCTCAATATATTAAATTCAGTTTTTTTTATCATCTTTATATTTTATTAGTTAGAAAGTTAATTGGAGAGGTGAACCCATATGATGATAAATATAGACTGAACTTTTATCTCAGGTACTATTTATTTTGTGTTTGCTATTCATTACATTAAATATATAATTTTTTAGAAAATTATTAATGATTGAGAATAGTTTTTACATATGGTCATTATTAAATTTGTGTGACATTAGCCTATTAATCTATCTATCACTTTATATTAATTTAATTGACCTGTTATTATTAGTTGTTTAATTGGTGAGGTCAATCAATATTTTATAATTAAAACTTTTTATATATGGAATGGAATTGAAAGTATACTAACAAAATAGTATTTTCTCCAATTTAAATTTATAATTATAAATGAAATTGATTTTTTTTTTGTTTTTTTTTTTGTGAAGAATAATATTAAATGCATAATAATAGAGATGGCAATGAATCATGCTTGGGAACAAGTTGACCTAAAAAGATATAATTAAAAAAGGAAGCATGCTTGGACCAATTGTTATACTTATTTAATAAAACAAATAGTAATTAGTATCCATAACTAAGACACTTATTACCTTCCTAATTTGAAATAATTAGTTTTTTTTTAATAATTAATATTTTTCTTAAAAGATTCAAAATAACAGAAAAGGACAAAAAAAAGGGTCACAATTCCCTCCAACAACACCTCCATATTTAACAAGGAAAAAACTTAATAATTTCCTCATTAGATACCGATTGAGAATGCATTGCTCCTCTCTTTATATGGAACTTCCCCTTTTGGCCATTACAGATGAGCGTATTGCTCTTTAAACCATTATTCAACGACCAAGCTTCAGGCAACCATCGGCGGCTCCTCCACTTCCTCCGTCGTTGTTTATCGCCGGAATTTCAGATGCTGACCAAAACCGCCGTCGTTTCATCCGCTGCCAGAGTAAGTATAATTTCTTATTTTAGATGAATAAATACCGCCCTTATTTATTTATTTATTTAATTAATTATAACATAAGTGTAGGTCAGATAAATGAATTCCTAAACAAATGTTAATCAAACCCAAACGACTGTGTTTAGAATTCTTCGTTGCTCTCCATTGGCTTATACATTCTCAATGTATATTGCTATATTTTAATATACAATGAGATTCTAATTTTAATATTTAAATTAAAATATTTTTTAATTATTAGAGATTATGTTTTAATATTAAAATTATAAATTTTAGAAATAATGTTAGATAAAATATTATATATATATATATATATATTTCCTTATAAAATATATTTATTTATTAGAATTATTTTATAATTTTCTACGAAGATTATATCGACGGAAACTTTAAAATAATTATTTTTAAATAGAATAATAAATGAGAAATATTATCTACTAGATCATTAGATGAAAATTTTGGAAGTGGCTAGAATGGGAACGAGGAAAGTTTAGATGAAAAATTTGGAAGTGGCTAGGATGGGAACGAGGAAAGTTTAGATGAAAATTTTGGAAGTGGCTAGGATGGGAACGAGGAAAGTTTCTTTGTCCCCACTACATCTCGTAGGCATCTCTAATTGAAACCTACTAATTTAAGGATATTTGTATGAAATTAATGTATCACACTCATTAATAAATATCTCAAAACTCACAATATTTATATTAAAAATTAAATTAATTTTTATTTTTTCTCAATCGAGTGGAGAAGGTAACTAACTAAATATCCAAATAGCTAATTAGAAATTAGAAACAACATATATAAAAACTTAAACACAATCTTTAACTAACTAAATATCCAAATAGCCAATTATAGAAAATTCCAATTTAAAAAGACCTCTAATATTTTTTAAAAACTAAAAGATACTCTCACCGAATTTAAAAAATATTTTGTTATTTTTCAAAATTTTAAATACTCTTGCTCAAAAATATTCTTACTCGAAATTGCTTATTCTCTCATCTTTCTTCCACCATGAAAATGAATGAAAATAATAAATAATCAGCATTTAAAACCATCAATTTGACTAAATAAATTCTAAAAACGTCTATAATTATAATGTTTATTTTATTGAACTAAAATTAATAATTTATAGGTATTTTTTTAATTATTTGGACTAATTGAAAAGTAGAGAGTAATAAACGATGCATCTTTCCGACTGCGCAAGAAAGACACTGAATTATTTTTCTCCGAGATTTAATATTTTATATACATATTTAAAAATATTTGTTGATTTCTTTTTCTCCAAGATTTAATTCAATATACATATATTCTAAAATCTTGGCTTCTTCTTCATCAGGAAGCCATGGCGATGAACAGCAGCAGCTACTTACCAGAGGACATCATAATTGAAATTCTTCGCCACTTCTCTCTAAGATCTCTCGCTAAAGCAAACTGTGTCTCTAAGCTCTGGCAAACCCATATTTCCACCATACCTCTCCTTCTTCATGCCGCCATTTCCTCTCCTCTGCACCATGGCTTCTTCTTTCAGGGCTCCACCATCAGCAAAAATGGCGTCCCGATTCACTTCTTCCCTTCCTCTCTCAATATTCTTAACACCCATTTCTATAAACTGATTGCCTCTAGCAACGGCCTTCTTCTCTGCGGCAAATCCAATCAAAACCCTATTGTCAACTACTCTGTCTGGAATCCCACCTCCAATCGCCTGATTCCAATCCCAAAACCAAGGAATCTCTTCACCGGCGTTAAGATCGGATTCCATTCCCACGATTCTGTTTCGTTCACCATTCTTCGATTTGGGAATTTAGGGCTCGAACCGATGGAGATTTTCTCGTCTGAAACAGGGGAATGGCGGCACTTGGCCTTCAATTTGGCGATGGATTCATTGTTTTTGCCCTTCGAAGGGCCGTCGGCGGTGGTTCTAAACGGGGTGTTTTACTGGCTGGAGTTTCGATCGATGATTTACGCTTTCGATTTGCTCAAAAACGAATTTCTGAAAGTGGGATTTCCATTTGAGGAACCGGAGTATCGCCGGGAAGTATTCTCCCGTTGCCTCGCCGTCGCGGGTGGGGAGGTGGTGATGGCGTCGACCAACGGCGAGGTTATTGAGATTTGGATTCTTCAGGATAAGGCATCGTCTTTGTGGGGTTTGAAGAGTAGATTAAACGTTGAAAGTCTCGTTGGCATTATCGCAAACACCTTGTGCGCAAGGGCGGCGACGGCGGCGGTTGGGCGGAGAATTGTTGGGATTGTGGGGTTTCAGGCATGGGATTCGGAAAGGATTTACTTGAACACGACGGAGGTAGTGGTTTGTTGTGATATTGGAAGTGGGAAAGTTGAGATTGTTCACCGATTTGATGAGAGCTTGGGATGTACGGATGTTTCTGACTTCATGTTCTTACCTTACGAGTGTGTTCAGCTTGGTTGATTGCGGTAATGTTCGTAATGAGTAGAGCCCAGATATTTAAACCCTACCAACTCGGTTGGGATGTGTCCACCCGTTAAGCTTCATTCAATAACACTCATGGTCACTCATGTAGATTTGAGTCTTCACATTTTGCTTCAATGTTTCATTTGGTTGACTATAATCATTATTGCTTTCTTTCCTTCGAGATGATTTCTTGGAAAATAAAAAATTTGGATGAATTCGAGGGTTACACTTTTTTGTTGGGTCAATCCGACTAACTCTTGAAAAATAGGGTTACAACCTTACTTTTAATATTATTTCGAAAATTAAAAATATTTTGACGTTTATAACCAATGTTAGTATCAATTATGAATAGTTAAGGTTTGATATTTGATTACTAACCTAACATGTAGTGTCAATAGGTAGGATTTTTTCAATAATTTAAAAAAGAAACACAAGCACTTGAACTTGCAGTAAAAATTAATAATCACTAATAATTTAGGGTAAAGTTTGTTTTAGTTTTTCCTATTAATCAATGAAACGATGTCGTATTAAGTCACGTGAAACGGGCTTAGCAAAACACGGAAAGAACAGTAAAGAACTGCGTTTAGACACATCGACTAAAACCCTAACCCCAGCCAACGTAGACTCTGCGCCGTCGTCTTTCATATATTAAGAACCGCATTTGTTAACATTTGCTTTTTTGATCGGAGGATAGAGAAGGCAGCTAGAGAGCCCGTCGACAATGTCGAAGCGAGGTATGGTTTGATCGTTCTATCTCCATTTTGTTCCCGACGTTCTCTTTATATGTAACTGTAAACGCACTAGTTGATTCGATCTTTGTTTTGCTACTGTTTTCATACTCTTAGATTTGAGATTTTTTATTGTTGTGTATCTATTTAGGTAGGGGAGGTTCCGCCGGGAATAAATTTAGGATGTCGCTAGGTCTTCCTGTGGCGGCTACAGTGAACTGTGCCGATAACACAGGAGCTAAGAACCTCTATATCATTTCGGTGAAGGGGATCAAGGGCCGCCTCAACCGTCTGCCATCTGCTTGTGTTGGTGACATGGTCATGGCGACGGTCAAGAAGGGAAAACCTGACCTCAGGAAGAAGGTGCTGCCTGCTGTTATTGTCAGGCAGCGCAAGCCATGGCGCCGAAAGGATGGTGTCTTTATGTACTTCGAAGGTAATTCACTACTTAAATTATCTGTCGTATTTCGCTTCCGATCATTTTTATACCATGTTATCTTGCGTTTAGGTTAGTTTGTTTAGGCATATAGTTATCGTTCTAGTTAACAGTGATCGGTTGGATTGTTGATATTGGATGTAGTATCGGCGGTTATTCTTTGTTGATTGAATCCATCTTAAAATTTGTGGATGATTTCTGTTCTTTATGTGTTGTGGATGAAATTTGGGTTAAGAAAATCCTATTACTCTGTTAGTTTAGTTTCACACAAACATGGTCTGTGTAGATTGTTATTGGGAGTAATTTTGGTGCTTTCTATTTTAATTCGATGGCAAGGGTTATTCAGAGAAGCGAATATCTCCATTTTTCACTTTGGATTAAATGGCTTACTATGTGATCTAGTAGTAGCGTTTTTATTATAAGAATGGCTATCGGGTTATGTGTTTAGTATCATATTGTTGTCAATTTTTTAGGACTGTTTCATGTCTTCACCCATATAAAATCGAATTATATAGTTGTTGAATAAGATTCTTTTTCCTTGTGCAGATAATGCTGGTGTCATCGTGAATCCCAAAGGAGAGATGAAAGGTATGATCTTCTCCTTCTTTAATGTATATAGTTCATATGTGATCTAGAAAATGATATGTAACATGTTAATCTTCTGTATTCATTTACAATAGAAGAAGAGAAATCATCACGCCCTCGATATTTCACTTTTGTTGATGTGTTATTTCTCTGGAATAATGCACCCGAACAGCTAGAAATGTAGTTTTATAGTACTGATAATTTTGATTCTCTATGCTTTGGAGGTGTTCTGGCCTTCATACTTCGTTTATTTTGCTTCCATGGATTTGAATGGTTATTTTCTTGGGTCTCGCAGGTTCTGCTATAACAGGCCCAATTGGAAAGGAATGTGCGGATCTCTGGCCGAGAATTGCAAGTGCTGCCAATGCTATTGTTTGACCATCAAATCAAGTGAATTGTCGTTTTTATCCTTCTAGGCTAGGATTATATGATTAAATTTCATTGTTGGGATTAACTTACTTTATCTTGACAAGAAATTATCGTTATGAGTTTTGGTTGATACTCAATGTGTTTTATCTCTATAGATGAAGTTAATTTGTGCCCATGATTTGATTTCTGGTACCCATTCAAAATCTCCCTATCAGAGTGTCTGCAGGGTAGGGAAGGAAATGATCGGGAGGAAACCTTATCATTTCTAGGCATTGCAGTGAGGGTCGTGGTTGTGGATATCGGTCCTCTCGGGAATTAACGAGGTATCGGAATTCTGAACATAAAATTTTCCCCTCACATAAGTCTACAAGAATCAGGAACAGGAAAAACTAGAGAAGTTTCCATTTCCATGTTTGTTTAATGCCATATATGCCTCTCTGATTGATTGATTCGTGATTCTTCCTCCATACGTGGATCGTTGATAAAATTAGATTTTGTTTTCTATAAAAACTAGGACATTCGATGAACACTTGGAACATTTGGAAATTCTACAAAAAAGAAAGAAGGAAATAATTATCATCTTCAATTGCATTACTAGATTTTAGAAGTTTATGAACTGAAGTCCATTGCTGGTCTCTTTCAGGAATTGAGAATATTTTTCCTTAATTTAAAAATAATAACAATTTGTTTAAAAAATAACTTTTTAGTTATTAAATTTTGGAAACATTAATAAAGAAGACGAAGAAACACATGAATTGAATTAACAATAAACTAAAATTTCCAGAAATTAAAAAATATAATTGTCAGTGAAAAGAAGTTTAAAATTTAGTAATTAGATGTGTGTTTTATTCGTTATTAAATATTTTTGCAGAAAGAATGGGGTGGAGCTGATGAGGATCAGGAATCATGTTATCTTTTCCACATCCTTCTGCCACACTTCACTCTACTTTACACGTAATTTACGAACCAAAAAAAGCATAAAAAAAAAAAAGTAGACTTATTTATGCTTTCTCTATCTCCTTTACTCTCTGCATACCCAAAAATTCATGTCTGAGTGAATTGTTCCCTACTTTCTTCTCCGCTGCCACAGCCACGGTAGGAGTTGGGTAAGAAATTTTGCCAAAGGGACATTGTTTTAAACCTTTTTTTTCCCCAGCTTGCAGTTTTCGGGAAAGTAAAAGGTTTTTTTTTTAATTAAAAAAAAAAGCCATCCCTTGAGTGAAAAAGAAAATATCACAAGTCGATGGTAGATGTGAACGAAATATTACTTTTAAGAGTGTCGAAACCTCTCTCTTGTAAATATGTTTTAGAACGGTGAGGTTGACTGCAATAGATAACATATCAAAATGAACAATAACTACTATAAGTGTACTTGAACTTTTACAAAATTGAAACTAAAAGATCTCACATTGTAAAAGGAAAGGCAAAATTTTCTATGGTATACCAGACACATTAAAACTGTTAAAACACAACAATAAGTATTAGCAGATGAGAGACTTCAACAAAATTCAATCTAAAATAGGACAAAAGGCCTCAACTTTTTCCCCCCTTGGTGCGGTTGGCGTTGCTGATGATTCTGACATTACCTCATTTAAGCTCTCAGTCCTTTAAGACCCTCTCAGCAAAATTGGGACCAACCCTGTCCTCAACTGCAAAAAATAAAGAGAAAAAGAAAAATCTCTTCATTTTCCCTTAATTTCTCTCAAATTTGGGACCAGATCTGTCCTTCAAGAAAAAAAGAAATAGAAAAAAAAAGGTATCATTTCAAAATCTCTTCCTTTTGGCTTTTCCCTTCATTTCTCTCAAATTCTCTCCAATTCTGAAGGCCCCAAAATGAAAGTTCTAGGGTTTAGTTTGTGGAAATGGCAATTCCTAAGGCTTGGAAACAGAATTGCAAATTCTGGGTCTTCAATTTCTTATGTGGGCGATTCAAAAACGCCTCCTTTGAGCTGTTCATCTTCTTTGAGACACTTGATTCTGAAGCTCAAGTATCAGTGGAAGCACAACTTGAGACTGCAAAAGAGAACAGTTCAGTACAGTTATGATCTTCAAAGCTATTCTCTTAACTTTGATGATGGCTTGCTTCATTGAATTTGAATTCTCTCTGTTTTTGTGGTGATTTTTCTTGTTTCTTTTGATACCCATTTCTGTAAATTGTGGAATAATGAAGGGTCTTTCATGGGTTCTTACCAGAAACAAGAACTCTAAAATGGGTTTGTTTTGTATGGGAGATAGATGGGGAATTTTTTTTTGTTCATGTAATTAACTCTGAGATAGAGTTTTTTGCATATACTTACCTATTTCTTCTCTGCCTTCCAATTATCAAATTTGTAAAGCGTTTGAAAACTTTCTTAATTTCATCCAATTTTGTTGCTCTTCAATTATTTCTGCCTTTCAATGTTCTCTGTTTTTTGCTTTCAATTATTTGCTCATAAGTTTATGCAGTAATTACAGATTCTGTATGATTTTTTTCCTCAATAGTTATTGCTTAAATCTCTCTCTCTCTCTCATTCATAAATGTATCTTGGTTTTTGCCTGCATCCTTGAGGATTGCTGATTTTCTTTCACCTAGACCGTGAAATACTAGAAGAGTGCTTTCCCTAACCGATCTGTTTTTAAATATGAGGCTAACTACGATACGTAACAGACTAAAGTTAACAATATTTGCTAGTGGTGTGGGCTTGAGCCATTACAAATAGATATAAGCCAGACACTGAAATGTGTGTCAACGAGGATATTAGACACCTCATTGTTAGATCTTACATTAGGTTTAAATTGTTACAAATGATATCATATTACTAGAGTTAGTCCTTCAGTAGGGTGTTTATAAGGTCGTAAAATTATACTGTAAAATAGTTTTTATAATAAAATTATTTAAATTTAAAGTTTAAGAAAATTGATAAAGTTTTAGGGGGTAAAAAAATTTTAATTCCCCCAAAATCATATCACTTTCATGTTTTTATTTTTTAGTACACATTAGTGATTAGGGTAAAATTAGTGGATAAATGTTGGCCCCTTGCTTTTGTGTCCACCATCTTTTGTCTTTATTCCTTTTGGTGGGCCACATAATAGACTAAGAAAGATTCCTTTCAAAGCTTGTAGTGAACTTTTTCTACCTTTTGTTTCCTTGCAAATCCTAAGTCAAAAAGTGCACAGATTACTTGTTTGTCTTCAACTTCAATCTTACCTACAAATTTTCCCATTACCATTTAAATGTCTTTTACTTTATTTGTATCAATTGATTGGTGGACAATATATTGCCGTCGTGGTTCGTGTGGTATAGTTCAATTGGTTACAATATTGTATCATCGATGGAAAGAATCATATGTTTAAATTCTCTCTCTACTTTCAATAATAATGTCTAGTTTGATGGCCCTACTGACCCTTAGACTAAAACTTATCTATTTTGTATTCTCATCTGTAACAATAATGTCTAGTATGAGGCCCCTACTCACCCTTTGATTAAGAGATTTAATTGCATTTATAGTCTTTGTATTTTGGGTTTTTCTATAATACTTGGCTCCACTATATTGCTAGCATTAAAAGCACCGAATAACCTATAAAAATAATTAGGCATGTTGGTTGAGATATATATTTTTGAACAAGTGACCAGGGGTATGCAAATCATCCCGTTCATGTGAGATCTCACGTTGGTTAGAGAGGGAAACGAAATATTGCTTGTAACGCTGTGGGAACTTTTCCCTAACAGACATATTTTAAAACCGTGAGGCTGACTGAGATACATAATGGATTAAAGCAGACAATATCTGCTAACGGTGAGTTTGGACAGTTACAAATGACATCAGAGTTAAACACCGAATGGTGGGCTAGTGAGAATGTTGGGCTTCTAAGGAGGGTGGATTGTAAGATCTTATGGGAGAGGGGAACGAAACATTGCTTATAGGTGTGAGAAATCTCTCTTATTTAATCGCGATTTCACAAGCCACCCTTCAATCAAGCATAGAAATGGGGCCAAATCCAGTTGTCAAGCACACCCAATAGCCTTTTTGTACACATGGCTATAATTAGCTCTCATTATCCTTCTCCTATAAATTTCCTTTGACTCCACTTTACCCCACAGGCTCTTATCTCCACTCTCTCTTGAAGAAAGCCCTCCAATAACCCTTCCCCCACAATCCCATCCACTTTGGCAATGGCAAATCTTGTGCCATTTTGGCTTCTTCTCTCAGCCCTTTTGGCACCATTTGCTAGTGGAGATTGGAACATTTTGAGGCCAAAAAAGAGCCATTTGGATTTGGGTGATAGCTTGAAAATCTATTGTGAAAGTTGGAGGGTTAATGTTGAGCTAAACAATGTTAAAGGCTTTGAAGTTGTGCCTCAAGAATGCATTAGCCATGTCAAGAAGTACATGACATCTTCCCAATACACCGCTGATTCTGAGAGGGCAATTGAAGAGGTCAAGCTTTATCTCAGCACTTGTTGCAGCCCTGAAGGTGACGGCACTGATGCTTGGATCTTTGATGTTGATGATACCCTTTTGTCCAACATTCCTTTCTACAAGAAACACGGTTTCGGGTGAGTCATTTCAACAATACTATTAATTGATATTGCACATTCGAAAGCTCTATAGTATACCTAAAGTAATCTATGATCATGTTTGATAGCGTTTTTGTTTAAAAATTAAGAACTGGGTAGTAACAAAAACTTCAATTTTGAAGAACGGAGAGTGTTATCTAATGAAACTTGTAGCTTTTCTTGTGAAATTTATGCGTAGCTTACGATAACGTGTAAAACAGAGGAGAAAAGTTGAATGAAACAGACATAGAAGAGTGGATGAGAAGCAGCAAGGCACCAGCTCTTGAGCATACGTTGAAGCTCTTCAATCTTATAAGGGACAAAGGGATTAAAATCTTTTTGATATCTTCGAGAGGCGAAGATCTTAGATCTCCAACGGTTGATAATCTCATACAAGTTGGATTTCATGGATGGTCCGCTCTCACTTTGAGGTCTCTCTCTTTTCTCTCCTATCGTAAATTATGCTTTAAAAGAGACTTTTTCGAAAAGGTGTTGACCATGAGTCAACTTGAATATTAAATGAACCGATATTAGCTAAAACGAGTATAGATCAATAGTAATTAATATGTATTTTTTACCATGATTAAAGATTCGAATTTTGTTATTAAATTTAAAAAGATTAAATATTAATACTTCTAAATTTTCAAAACAATTAAAAAAATTAGAGCTAAAATAGAATTGCATTAAATTTTTAATTATGCCTCCAATAAATATATGAATATTAAAAAGTATCTAAGATTTTTTTAGATACAAAATTAAATAAAAGTTTGAAGGTTAAAATGGTAATTTAACTCTAATTTATTAAAATTTTTGGTGATGATGAACAGGGGTCTTGAAGATGAAGGAAAAGAAGTGCAAAAATACAAAATAAAAGCAAGGCAAAGGCTTGTTGATGAAGGCTACCACATTTGGGGCATTGTTGGTGACCAGTGGAGCAGCTTTGAAGGCCTTCCCGCTGCTGATAGAAGATTCAAACTCCCCAATTCCATGTACTACGTGGCCTAATCTCAATATTTATCTATTTCTCATGTCTTATGTGACATATAAAATACTATATATATTTTTATCATATAAACTTTATTTCGTTATTATATACTTTTATATTTTATATTTTTAAACCAATATATATATATATATTTAATTTGACATCTTTTAATTTTTGTAAAGTGATACCAACGAAAATTCTTCTTTAATAGAATTATTTATAAGATCACGATATCTTATTAACTTTTTGGAGTAACATAAGATTATATTCGCATTTCAAATAGTTTACGGAAGTGAACTCTAATTAAAAAGTTGGGTTGGTGTTATATTATTAAATGGAAAACTAAGATGAAAATATTGTAGCTAATTAATTTATATCTAATAATTGCAACACTATGGTGACACTTGCCTTTTTAAAAGGAAAATAAAAAATTAAATTATTTAACACAATGAACTTTTATGAAGAACTTGAACAAATGGAATTTGGCAAAGGGAAACATCTCTATATTAAAGGAATCTGTCTCTTATTCTGCAAATTTTGATATATGGAATCTGCTTCATGTTCCAATTTCTTTCACAATATCCTTCAACCTCAAAATTATTTAAAAAAAAAAATTAAAAATCAATTGTTCATAGTGGATGCTGATTCCATATGCCCTTTTTCTTTCTTTCTTTTTTTTTTTTTTTTAATTTAAATTGTAATTGTTGCCTCAAATTTAGGTTTTTGTTTTTATTTGCTTCAAAATATCTTGTTTTGATATTTAATTATTTTCTTTTCCAAAATTATCCGCTTTGATTTTTTTTTATTGATATTAATTAGATTCTTTGTTTCCAAATTCGTTGCTAAGCTTGTCATAAAAGATTCTGTTAAGATTCTATTGAAGTGCATCATAAATGTTTGGGCTCAAAATTTGATATAAAATTGTCTCATACTTTATAATCTTTGAAAGTATGAGAATATCAATATCAATATTTGTTTGAAAAAATAACGAGAATATCGATATGAAAGACGGTATAATGGAATATTTTATTTTGTTCTTTACAAATCCATCTCCCATTTACATTACACGTCAAACACAATTTAATAAATAAAAAATTGGTGGTTTAATTACACTTTGTATAACTATTAAGCTCATAAAAAATATTATGTCATATTAATTAATATTTATTTAATAAACATATCTTATTATTATTTCAAATATAATTACTAGACTATTCCATCTTCAAAATTAAAATGGGATGTTTTTTAATTTAATGATATTAAGAGTAGAGAATCAAATCATTGATATTAATTGAGTTAAATTGATTAATTAAATTAAACATGATTCAACTAGTGTTCGATCCTTTTAAAATAGGAAGTGAATATAATATTTTAATAGAGTAATTATGGTAGTGAAAATTGTTTATTTTGTAATTAAATAATTATAATTATAAAAAATTGAGGAATAAATTATAATTTAAAAAAGTGGGCATGCTCATTCGACAAAAACCTAAAAGAAAAAACTTTTTTTTTTTTTTTTCAACGAGTCGTATTGGCCACTGGGACAAAGAGCAGAAAACTGACAACATTGAGAATACTCCCACTCGCAGCCTATCAACTGTTTAATTCATAACTAATAAAAAACGTTCACTTGTACAAACCATTGGCCAAAACCGAACGTGTGGAATTACGCGCCATTTTTGGCGCGTACAACAATTTAGCTCCGTACGTTTCAGAGTGCAATGACGACAAAGCGGAACCATCACGGCCGTCACCTCATCCGGCTTTCATCGGCTGTGCCGGTGACATATTTAAATCACCCGCCTGTGACCCAAGAGCTACATCCTCCGATTTCTCAGCGCCGTATCATTTGTGGTTTTTCGGATTCTATTCCGAGTCTTTTTCTTCGCGGGGTTCCTCTTTTTTTTTTTTCCTTCTTCTACCTTCCAGACGCTTTCTATTCGGCTTTTGGGTAAGAACTTGCACGTTATCCATTCGATTAGTTAGGTTTATCACTTTTTTTTGTTTTTTTTTGTGTGTGTGTGTAATCTTTTTTCCATTTGAGGCCGATTGTGAACTCGTTTTGGGATTCATCCACTTGGCTGCTTCAGAATTTGATGTTTTTCTATTGCGTAAGTTCAATTGTATGTTCTTCTCTCCGTTTCAACAATGTGTTGTTGAAGTCGGTTTCTCAGCTGCTATATAAACTGTATTTCTTGGAATAATTAGTCTCCAGGTTTTGATATTCGACTTGTTTACTTTGAAATTCTTGTTAATTTGGCTGGTTTGTGATGGTGCAGTTGAAGTTATAGAAATTTGATTTGAAAAATAAATTATGATCATAATAATTGCAAGTGCTTTGATGTAGCGTTTATATGATGTCAGCTGCTGGTAAAGATGATCACTTACAATTGCATCTATAGTTTTCGAGTTGGGTAGACTCTCAGGAAACGGAATTTTATGAGTATATTAGGAAGGGTTTTACGATTCATCTCCCCTCAGCCTGAATTATTGTTAAAAGAAGTTGTTTTTTGCTTCTGTCAGTATCAAATTGTTAGGTTCTGGGAAATTAGCTCCAAATTCAATCATCTAAACTTTGGTGATTGATGGGTCGTGTCATCTTGCGGGTGAAATCTCTTTTTATTTGTGATAACATGTATATGCTTTAGTTCATTGAAAAGAAGCCTTTTCTTTTTCTTCCGAAATGTAATTATTTTTCTCTGAAATTGTTTCTACTTCTGTCAAAATTGATGATTCCACCCCCTCCCCCACTGTCCATTTCTAGATGTTGGACTTAGAGTAAGCTGTGACTACTGAAGTAAATTAAGGACCAGTTATGTGCTACAATATGATGGATTGCCACGTGGTGCTTAAACTATTGCCGCAAATAGATGAAATTTGTTCCTTCCTTTGATTTAAGGATGAAAATTGAGGCGAGTCTTGTCTCATCCATTGCAAGTTCAAGTGCAAGGCAGCATAGTAGTGCAGAGGTAAAGGAAGATATATCTAAACCATTAAGAGTCCTACTGCCTACTTGTTTGGAGGAGGTATATCCTAAGTTGCCAGATTCTCAACAGGTTTCAATGGAACGAGAACTGGTATCAAGGCCACTTGTTCATTCCAACCATTTACACTCTAGCAGTGGAGTAGTTGGCAATATATTTTCATCTTCTCCAGGGTTTTCAACAGATCTTCACTACTCATCCGTTTCGTTTTATGAAAACCAATCATCAACAAACCATCCTACTGGTGAAAATGTCAATTCCTGGTGTACGGATGCACTGCCAGATTTTCTGGAAGCTCCTGAAAATAACCCTGTTGGCAATAGTCACGTAGAAAACAATAGTTGCAGCTCTCTTATGGTTTCAGATGAATTCAGTAAAGAAAATGATTGGCAGGATTGGACAGATAGACTAATAACTGATGATTCATTGACTTCTAATTGGAGTGACCTTCTAGTGGATGCCAATGTTGCAGATTTGGAACCAAAGGTTGGAGTTCTTTCACAATACTCTGCATATTTTTGTCCATTTGACTGGCTTAATACTTCTAAGAGGGACTTATAATTGTTTTGGTCTTGTTGATTCCGCAGATAGCGTACCAAGCATCTAAACCAGTGATAAAAATGCAAGTGCAGCAGTCTCAAATTCAAAGTCAGCTTCCTTCTTCTGGGGAAATTTCTATGATTGCTACCTCAACTCCCTCTTCAAATGGAGCTCCCTCCAAGCCACGAATGCGATGGACACCAGAACTTCATGATGCATTTGTAG
This sequence comes from Cucurbita moschata, assembly GCF_002738365.1. Lineage (NCBI taxonomy): Eukaryota > Viridiplantae > Streptophyta > Magnoliopsida > Cucurbitales > Cucurbitaceae > Cucurbita > Cucurbita moschata. The sequence goes on from NW_019268579.1 coordinate 676,924, forward strand.
AGGCTGTAAACAAACTTGGTGGCAGTGAAAGTGTGTATTGCCCGCCTTCTTCACGTCCTGTCTTGATAATGGTTATTATATCTAAATGGCTTTACTATTTCATCTGTCAGGAGCTACTCCAAAAGGTGTTCTAAAGCTTATGCAAGTGGAGGGTTTGACAATCTATCATGTGAAGAGCCACTTGCAGGTATATTTACTTCTACATGAACGAGTTATAATGAAAAAAGAAAAAAAAGAAAAAAAAAAGATTCAGACATCAGTAATCTATATGAGCCGACCCGTTCTGCACTGTGTGCATATGTCCAAACATTTTTTGGGTAATAAGCAACTATTCATGTCTGAACATTCCTGTATTCGATACTTTAAATGACTATATGGCTTCTTGCTTGCAGAAATATAGGACGGCTAGATACCAACCAGAATCATCAAAAGGTATAGCAAATACTTATGATATCTGACTTAGGTTCTGCACTTTGTAATGCATGCAAAGTTTTACCCCTGTATTTAAGTTCAATAGTTAGATCAAGATGGCGCATATGATTTGATTTTGTTGGATACTCTGGATTTAAAAATTGAATGAATTTTCAATGCAGGGGCAATGGAGAAAAGCACCACCTCGCTTGAGGATATTTCATCCCTCGATTTGAAAACGTTAGTCAATTTTTTGGGTTTTATTTTTGGAAAATTTAAGTGTATGCAGTTTTATATGTTCAAGCATGGTTCAAAGGCTGGTGGCATTATCAGTTTGAGATTCTACGCATTTGTAGTTGGACTTGTTTGTTCAAGATGACTGAGACTTCTAAGCATAGTTGACTGGACTTATTTACTCATTTATTGCTTTATTAGCTCATTCATGATGGCTGTGATGTCTAGGCATATTTTGTTCACTTGTCTATGCATTTCTTGCTTTATGAGTTCATTCAAGAGGGTTGAGATTTCTAGGCATATTTAGTTGGACTTTTTTATTCCATCCTTCTTTGGTTTTTTTTTTTTTTTTTTTCCAATTATTCACTTTCTCTCAGAATGCCAAAAAGGATCAATATTCCCCTTAAACTATTTGTTAAACTAGCGGATTTACTGTTCACATGGGAATACTTTTAGGGTACATTTGTCTAGGAATTATTTTACTGGGGTCCTCAATGTTTACGTTCTTCTTGTGAACAACCAATTTTTCCGAAGTATAAAATGGGTTTCCTAGTATTGATCTGGCTTTGCATAGCAGGAGTATTGATATCACAGAGGCTCTACGTCTGCAGATGGAAGTTCAGAAAAAGTTACATGAGCAACTCGAGGTATGTATTTGTTACTTTGAACAGATTCTGCTGATCAATTGAGTTAAATCCTCTCCAGAAAGCGTGCCCCAAGGATTGGCAACGTGATAATTCTGATAAACTACCTTGAATTTAGCCACAAGAACTCACATGTTCGTTATAACCTTTTATTGATGATGTTAAATGCCTTTTTGTTTTACCCCGTTCAATGTAGTGAAATCTGATTTAGTCTCGACAGTTATGAAGTATGATGGGAAGGTCATGGGACTTCGGGTTATGAAAGAAAATATCAACATATTATAAGAGAGATGCTTTAATTTAGATAGCAGAAATTGCTAGTTGGAGCCTCTCCTTTATGATAATTTGCTTTAGGCAATCATGGAATTCGTTCCCAACGAAGCATTCCTTGTAAGGGTGTGAAAATCTCTCCCTAACATACGCGTTTTAAAAATCTTGAACGGAAGCCCGAAGGGAAAAGCCCAAAGCGGACAATATTTGCTAGCGGAGGGCTAGGGCCATTACAAATTATAAGTGAGATGTTTTAATTTTGATAGCAGAAATTGCTTGTTGGAGCCCCCCCTTTATGATAATTTGCTTTAGGCAATCATATAATACTCCTGTGTGCTTCATAAATTGTGAAAGAATGGTATATTTTTATTCTTTTGATGGTCTGGTAATAATGTGGATAACACACAAGTGCCTGGATTGATGGAGAGCTTAAGAACTGGTTAGTCCTTTATCAGATCAGTCTGTGTTTGATGAATTCTGGTAGATGGTGTGTGTGTGTGTGTGTTTGTGGTCTGATTTCATGTGATCATAACGCATTAGTCCCACATTTTTACGACGCCCCATCCCTCCATTTGGTATTTAACGATTGTGAGGTAATTCCTTTCTTGTTCGCTGTTTGACAGATCCAACGAAATTTACAGTTAAGAATAGAAGAACAAGGGAAGTACCTTCAAATGATGTTTGAAAAACAATGCAAGTCAGGCAATAACCTGAAAGCATCCACATTGGATGAGTCTCCATTTTCAGATACGGTTGATGATTTCTCTGCCAAAACAGAGCTGGAAACTTCCCAGGTGGAAATTTGCACAGCCCGCACTGATCCATGTGATGCTGACACAATATCCGAAAATGTTACTAACGTAGAAGGCGGGAAGCCAGAAGCTCGGAATAGAAAAGTCCCCGAAAATACCGAGCCAGACGTTTCAAAATCTAGCTCCCAGCTATCAAAGCGCCAAAGGACAGAGAATTAGGCTGTGCTGTTTCAGGTCTGTCTTCTTTGTATTGTCCAAAGTCATTACTGAATCTTGAAAATGCCAGTGTAGGTTGCGGGAAAGGGTAGGTACCTGGTTTTGGCTTTGAGTATCACTTAGGCATATTAGATATAAATGGTCTCACATTCTAGTTTATTAGCAAAGACTGAAATCCAAGTTTTGGTTACATCATTCTCCTGTACACAGAGATTGTACACTCAGTAGCAGCTTTAGTGCTGAGTTGATTTCAATATGCAACAGCAAGGGTTCTCTGTTAGAAATTGCTGTCAACATTTGTGTAATTCAACCAAAAAAAAAAAAAAAAAAACTCTTATCTCTAATAATCTAAGTAAGTTTTTTGGTTTACATGCGACTACAGAAAGTACTGATGCAGATTACCCATTACCTTATTATAGTTAGAAATTTTAATCAGTGGATCTCATATAGAAAAGACAATTGGAAAGGAATGTAGATGAAGAAAAACAATAAGCAAACGAATGAATTACCTCTATGGAACAAAAGAGTATTACAACAAATAAATCAATTCAAACACACCAATACAACTCTCCAAACATGTCTATCAAACAATGGTGTTGATCAAGTTGGCAAGCTTGGACTCGTTTATTCAAACTCATACCTCATTTATCAACATCTATGACACACTCACTCCAAACAAACTGGTTTCTTCCTTCCACAACATCAATCAGAATTCAGTGCCAGTCTTACTTCACACGCATTTCTCTGTAGTTACCGCTGATATTAGACTCTCTTTTGAAAGAAGAGGCTGGTCCAGAATCCTCAACAGAGCTGGAGTGACTCCAGTATGTGCCGACCGTCCCGATAATTGGCATCTCATTGGGACTTCTATTTGGTGATCTCCTTGGAGGAGGTGAGAACTGTCGGAGCTCCTCCATAGTTAAGGCTCCCAAAATTGGTCTATCTTCCTGGTTTTTAGGTGAGTTTGACCCTTGTGACTCTGGCGTTGTAAGACCTAAAATGCCTGTGCTAGTCTTGCTTGGGGGTGTTGTAACTGAAGAACTCAACCAGTTTGAAAGGCTGGCATCAACGGCTATGCCTTGATCTGAGTTCTTAGGTTGGCAAGTTTTTGATTTGCAACCAAATGATGATTCTTTGAAACTTGGCTCTGTCCCATAAGAACTCCTAGGAGCTCCATTTAGTGCCAAATTCTCTTTGTGGGAAGGAGGATTCGACCGATGTTTATCCTTAACTTTAACTGCCTTCCACTGTGAGATATTTTCCACAGGCTTCAACACAGAATGAACACAGGCATTCCTATCTCGAGCAGTCCGTCTCGCTCCTATTTGAGGCTCAGCCTTTCCAGGACACCCACATACGGACAAACAGCTATCGACCTCATCAGCAAACACTTGAACAGAACTGCTCCCACTTTCATCATCAGAGAAATGGTCATACTCTTCATACTCAATATCATCGTTCTCATCACCATCACCATCGTCAACATGATCATGATCAAGATCACTATCAGCATAATCCAATTCTTCATCATCATCATCACTCTCCCTATAATTCTGGTACCTATGATTGGGAGGGTACGACGAAATGCTTGAAACAGTGGAGCCATCTTCAGAGCGAGATTTGCATTGGGATATTCCAGCTAGTTCCTTCTCCTCCTTGTACCCTTCCCTTTCAAGTAAGACATCAGCTTCAGCTTCAGCTTCAACATGATCAAGCTCATATGTCTTTACATTAGAATCAAACGTTACTCTTTTCCTAGTAGTTGGGCTTAGTTGCAGCTCCTCGGGCCTGTCCCTACACAAGGAACCCATAAACTTGGAATCAGAACCTAAAAAACACTACAAGAAACGGCTTATGTTCAAAGAAAAACAGGGAGGGGGTAATTTCTTGTTCGTTGCTCACCGAGCTTTCAGAATCGGACTAGTAGATCTATCAGAAGCATTGTCTACGGCGGATGGTGAGGTCTGAACGTGCTTGGAGATAGCATTAGCCTACAGTAAAATTTAAAATGGGATCTCAGTTCTTATAGCTCTGTTTAGTACGTCAAAGAAAACTCCTAGAAAGCAAACAAGTTCTTACTATAACCAATGGACTTAAATAACTAAAACCAACGAAATCGAGATCAATACAGATTCAATGAACATGTAGAAACCTAAATCAACACAATAGAGAGATTACCGTAGGCCTATTTCTCTGATACTCTTCAACCACTTTCAATTTAATCAAACAAAAGTTACAAAAAAAACCCTCATGAGCTCGAGAAAACTAGAAGATGGCTTACTTGGATTCGTGGCAAAACCTTGCGTCGCCTTTGTTCCCTGCGCTTCACGTCATCTGAAGAGCGAAAACAAGCAATGAAGCACCCCATTGTTAATAAAACAAAAATGGAAGACTCTCCGACTGAGATAAATGCTCCGATGACACTGAAAGGCCGATCCCTCTAATGGGTTTTCATGGTTGGATATACAGAGTAAGGTAGAGAGAGAATCCGACGAAGATTAGAGCATCCGATGAAGATGAGAGAAAGAGACAGAGTGAATGCTTCGAATTGGTAGTAAAGGAAAGGAGGGCAAGTGGGTCAGGGTGAAACGGTCGAGAGGATTTCTCCTTTTTTTAAATTCAACTTATGGGGGAAACGAGCAAACGAATCAAGGGACTGTCAGGACTCGGAACCCATCATGATCACAACCTGTAAATGGTGATCGAAAAGAAAGTAGAAAATAAAATAAAATAATATAATATTTTGTGATGTGGGTCCCTTCCCCTTGATGTCGTTAAAGTTAATATAGTAATATTTAAAAAAAAAAAACAAAGTTAATATAATAGTAATAATTCAAATTTTGAAGTACTTTAGATGGATAATTCGATTACTGAATTTCAATTTTTTTTTTTAACTATTTAGAACAAATTTGACCCATATTGACGCAATTAAGTGAGTAAAAAATATTTTTTAAATTAAAAAATATTTTTCTTTAAATATCAAGGCTATTAAAAAAAAAGACACTTAAAAGGTAGAAGTTTGAATATCTAACTTCTATAACTTAATCAGTGAGCTATTATATTTTTTTTGGGTTTTTTTTTGTCACGTGGACAAAACAATGTTTAAATATGAAAGTGGTCGATATTTTGGTAATTAAAGAGAAAACGATATTTAAATATTATTTTAATTATGGTACATTCAAGCTTGATAAAAATAAGCATCATACCCATAGAAATTGGTTTTAAAAATTATTGAAACTATAACCATGGAAACGATGGTATTTTAATAAAAATAATAATAATAGGCTAAAAATGGAATAAGATTCGAACTCTCGACCTGAGGGAGTCATGAGACCTATAATGAATTCAAACATTTATAAAAAAAAAATATATATAAAATTAATGAATCAAAATCGTATTCGCGGAACCCTAACCCCAATTTCCCTCCTCGTACTCGCGCGCTCATTCTCTTCCCTCCATTTCTCTCTCTCTTTATTTTTTCTCTCTCCCTTTTTTCGATCTCTAGGAGCTGAGTGTAACTCCAACTCATTGGCAAACACGAAGCAGCCCCAAATTCCGGTACCTTTTCAGTAATCAGAGACATGGACTCCGACGAGGGGAAGCTTTTCATCGGAGGAATAGCTTGGGACACTTCCGAGGAGACGCTCAGAGGCTATTTCGCCCAATTTGGCGAAGTTATCCAGGCCGTTATTATGCGCGACAAGACCACTGGCCGTCCTCGAGGCTTTGGGTTTGTCGTTTTCTCTGATCCTTCAGTTCTTGATCAGGTGCTTCAGGATAAGCACACAATCGATGGCCGCCAGGTTTTGCCTTCTTCTTCTGGGATTTATATCTGCATTACTTCGTTGCTTTATTAGGTTATGTTTTTTCTCGACGGTTTTTCTTTTTGTTGTTCTCATAATGGGGGTTTCGAGGACCATATTCTTGTGGGACTAGACCGTCAAATTGCTTTAATTTAGGAGCTCATTATTTACAGTGGCGCTGTAGTAAGACTCACTCTCAGTCTCTCACTTGTATTTCATCAGCTCATAATTGGTTTACTGTTATTGATCCTGGCATCAAAGTGGTCCTAAACAGTAAGAAACGGTCAGAATAGTTATTGTTTGGGTTATTTCGTCTCTATCCCCTCTTCCTCTCTCAACTGCAAGGGAAGTTGGAATTGTGTAATGTGGATCATTTTTTTTTATGGGTAACCTTCTCAATTTTTTAGTTATCTCCGTCCATTTGTTTACGTATTCTAAGGGTTCTAGACGGGCAGTTTCATGAGTACTTTTAGTAGCGGATTGAAACATTTGTTCTATCGTTATCATTCGTTTGATACCGGAACACATAAACAGCATCCTCGGCTGATATTGAACTCTCATGTGGTAATACCTCACCCTGTACTAGACATCGCCTTCTTGTTTTTTAGATCAAAAGAGAGTGTACCACTACTTTGTAAGGGAACCTATATGCTTGAGAAGTTGATTAGCACATGCCTTCCTGGTAAATAATATATTGTGGCATACCATTATGATTGTGTTGGCAGGTTTAAATTAACAAAAGTTCTGTTAGTCTGTTTGCATTGCACTGCGTGCAAGGGGATTTATGTCTGGGATACAAGGACAGTGAGGGAATCAAAATATATCGACTTGACCCATTGATTATTTTAAAATGCTTTTGAAAATCTTGCAACATATTATATGCTCATTATGATAATTGATAAATATTTATTTTATTTGCTTTCCGGTGAGTGTTTTCAGCAATTTCTAGTTGTGCTTTGTTGACACAGGTGGAGGCAAAAAGGGCTTTATCAAGAGAGGAACAGCAAACTTCCTCAAGAAGTGGGAGCTATAACTCCGGCAGAAGCTCTGGAGGTAGTGGATATTTCAAGACCAAAAAAATATTTGTTGGCGGTCTACCTTCGGCACTAACAGAAGATGGGTTCCGGCAGTATTTTGAAAATTATGGCCAAGTAACTGATGTAGTGATTATGTATGACCAAAATACTCAGAGACCTCGTGGATTTGGTTTCATAACATTTGACAATGAAGATGCAGTTGATAGAGTACTTTGTAAGAGCTTTCATGAACTGAATGGTAAACTTGTAGAGGTGAAACGGGCACTTCCTAAGGATGCAAATCCAGGAAGTGGTGGCCGTGGAGGCTATCAAAATTATGGTTCTTCTGGCACTAACGCTAACAACTTTGATGGTAGAGCAGATGGCAATAGATATATGCAAGCACAGTCTACTGCTGGTGGTTTCCCACCATATTCTGGATATGGTGTTTCAAGTTATGGTTATGGAGGACCAAACAGTGGTGTTCCTTATGGAAGTTATGGTAGTTATGGTGTTGGTATGTATGGTGGCGCTAGTGCTGGATTTGGTGGTCCAGCTGTACCATTTGGAAATCCAACTGCAGTCAATGCTGGTTATCTAAGTGGAGCACATGGGGCGATGAAAAGTTCTTGGACCAACCAAGCTCCAGGATATGGTGGTCCTGGCTATGGTGCTAGTCCAGGCTTTGGGGCTGCAGCTCCTTGGAGTGCCTCGGGTACTGGTGTACCTCCTTCTGCCCCAAGGGGCCAATCTCCTAGTGGGGCTTCTGGATATGGGAATCAAGGTTATTATGGTGGAAATGATGGTCCTTATGGCGGCTATGGAACCTCTGGAGGACGAGCTACAAGTGCTCCAAATAGCAATGTTGGTAGCGGTCAAAGTGGAGAGCCACATGGCACGAGTGGTGGGTACATGGGGAGTGGATATGATGACACTAATGGAAATTCAGGTTACTCTAGTGGTGGCTGGAGATCCGATGCTTCACAGACTCCTGGTGGTTACGGTGGTGGTTATGGTGGCACTCAGTCTAGGCATGGTTAAGCCTAGTTGCCAAATATTTGCACATGCCATCCTTTTCCACGTGCAAGACATAATGCTGGATAGTAACAGATCCTGAGAATGATCGAATCTCTTCATTCTCATTGCTATCAGGCAGTAGTAATTCTGTAGTTGAATATGTCCATTGCTTTTAGCAGTACTAATATTTATTAGGCTTGTTATCTTGAGGCTACTTGTTGTTGTGAGCATTATACACTTCTTTTGTGTTTTTTTTTTCTTAATCTAGTGTAGAAGCTAGAATATTATCTATTTACTTTTCTTTATGTTGACGCTGGGTGGTTATGAGGATATTCTATATATTGTTATTGTATGTCAAGTTTATTGTTTTTCATGGTAATTTTGGCATTATGTAGCTCTATCTCTTTTATGCATTGAGTGTTTGCTAAATACTAGGCTTCTGCAGACGGCCTTGCTAGATGTGGCTTTCATATGGCATTTAAGACAGAGATAGGAGGTGCTATCAGGTTCTTCCTGTTATGGAGGAACTTTACAACTTGGTTTATTTCTACATTTTGAAAACCACGTAAACATCATATTTCTTGATCTTCTAGAGGGGGAGAACTATTTCGATCTGGTGTTTTTGCATGAGGAAAAGGATAAGTTTTGAGTTTCATACTGAGGTTAGCACAATATTAAATGGGATTTTGGCATCCACAGGAATTTCAGGTGGAGTTTTGGAGCTGCTGACAGCAGCGAAGGACCAAGGTTTGCTATCCTTCCACAGCCCATCTCTGTTGTGGTATGTCACCTTGATATTCTTATAGTCATAATTAGGTATTTTTCTTTGATACTTGGGTTCTCTAATTTATCTTTCATGCCTTTTTTTCTTCAATTTTTGGTATAACTGCATAGATTAATTAGGTAGTTAGTTCCATTTGGCTTTGTAGAACCTAATGTGGTAACTTTGATATCTCTTGATCAAGATAACCAACTTCTTCTCTGCCCTACACATAGGATCAATAACAAATCACAATAATATAACATAGAAGTTTTGTTAGTGTGCGATTTACTTCTCCACTTGACAATTCTTTTAGTTTTGTTTATATGATTTAACTGCTTCTCAGTGTTGCAATCGTTGTTTAAAAATTACCTTTGTTTAGTAGATATCCTTCCATATTGTTTAACACTGGCCAATGTTTTTGAATAGGAGTTTATTCTCATGCTGAGTCTGACTTTTGGCCTTTGGATGGACTCCCATAGACCCCCTAAGAAACTTCGTTGGTTATATATGAACTTCGTGTGCATCTGATGTGAGCTCAGAGGCTTCTGTTCTGAATTTCACGAAGTCTTTGGCTTATATCTGATGGGCAATTAATGTTATGATTGGATTGCGAGCAACCCTTTATTTTGTATAGGAAATTTTTAGATTTGATTTTGTTTATCTTCGTTTTTGTTGCTTGATATTTCTAATTGACCAGGTGAATAATGTGGACGAACTTTTTACCGTACTTATTTATGTCCAACTATATCTCATAGTTATAGCTTAACTAGAATACATGAACATACAATAATGTTTGGTTGGTATAACATTAAATTTTTTAAGTTTGTCAAGCTGCAAAAATTCTAAATGGGAGTTTAGATCTCTTTTTTTTTAATACTTGTGTGTGATGAATAGATTCAAACTATTGTTTTCTTGATTGAAGATATGTCTTATTTAGATAGGGACTCTAAAACTCGATAGATGTGAATCAAAGTCTAGCATTAATCTGATAAATTGTCATTCTCGTATGTAAGTTTGCATTCTCATACGTAAGTAACTTCCTAGATTACCATTAAAATTTTGATAACTAGGAGTAAAAAAGTTTCAATTTCTTATTTTTCTGTCTTTTTTAGCTCCAAAATAATAATAATAATACTGATGTAGTCCAACTTTTCTGCCACAATATACACCACAATTAGTAAACTTTGTCTGGCCTTCCTTCAGTAGGTTCTTGAATTTAAATGGCTAAAACCCATTCTCGAGTATATCTCAAAATAAGATTTTTGGTTTTTATAATCACATCTGCAAATAACCCGTCAAGCCCATTGGTGCATTCTATGCTTCTCTGATTCCATTGGGTGGAATTCACAAAGTTAATCTTGTCTTGATGACTTTTGTTTTTGTCTGTAAGCACTGTCCATATCAATCCTTTTTCTATTAGATGGGACCTCGAGAGCTGAGACTTGTAGCTTGCAGAGCATACCCTTCCCATCTCTTTGCCTAAATTTAGGCAATTTATTGTTTAACTAAACTTGGTACAATCCTTGTGTGTGTTGATGCAGTTGGACAAACAAAAAGAACCTAACCCTTCCAGGCATGGCAAGAAACAATTAAGGATTAGTTGAAGAGTAAAACTGCAATTAGAAAGCATTTCTTTGCTTCAAATTGGCAGTTTGCCACTTCCTTCTCGTGACGAACAAATTTTACAAAAATACTCTTTTAATATATATTTTTTTTTGGAAGAGTAGAAAGTCCTTTAATCCTTATTTTCTACTGTCATTAATCATTTTAGAAAGTAATTACAGATTTGAATATCTATTATACATATTAAACTAAGAAAAAGAAGTAAAAAAGGAACATAATATGATGGTAAAAGTTGGTAAAATCCAAAAAAAAATAAAAATAATAAATTTCGCGAGAGTTCATGAAAGACAGCATGCTAACCCCAAATCAGCATCTTCTGCCGATTTCAAGATACCAACAAGCAGGAAAAGCTTGTGCTACGCATTGCTTGGAACGGTTTTTTCATATTAATTACATTTTCCTTCAAATCGTAAACATCTAAAAAATAATGAGCGAGTCAAACTGTGAAAGTGACTGAAAAAGAGAAGCACACATAATGTTAAGTTGATATCATGTCAGCAATTTCACATTGGAGAGAAACAAGCACCCAATGAGGAGCTACAGGCATATCAAATTGTACAAAACAATGAAAAGAATTCTTAAACAAATATGACTTGGTTGGCTAAGCCATGGTTTCGTTTAATATAATGGACTGGCTTGCTAATACTTTAGGATTCATGATCCTTCTAACTACAAAAGCTTACCTATTGAATCCACCTTTCAGACTAAAATTGTAAATCTGCAAAGCAATTTCTAATTTAGACTACGAAAACTTAAAACTTTCAATCCTAAATGGCATGAACCTAAAGTTTCTGAACCATAAGCCAGCATCCCTAGCTAACTTTCCATACTTTGCCGTAATATTATTTAATTTCCTAATAAATACGTCTGTGGTGGTGATCTTCCTATAATTTATTTTTATTTTTATTTTTATTTTTATTTTGTGTGTTTGTGGGTATTTATTTTATCTATATAAAAAGCTAATAGAACTCACATGAATTTCAACGATTGGCCAGTAGAAAGTTCATTTTCTCCTCTGTTTACTATAATGGCACAGGTGGAAGAGAAAGGCTCCGCAGACGGAAGAGATGATTATACACAAGATGGAACCGTGAGTCTCAAAGGTGATCCTATTTTAAGATCGAAGACTGGGAGATGGAGAGCCTGTTCCTTCATTGTTGGTAATCTTCAACAAGCTTTCCTCTTCTTCTTCTTCTTTTTTTTTTTTCTTTGCGTAACTGGTAGCCTGCACACCTGCAAGCTCTCCGTTCAAAAATACAAGTAATGAGTTCAGTCTTTCAATATTTGGCATGAAGATATCCTTCATAGGAGCATCAAAGAAGAAAGAGTTGGTTTCTTAAAGAACTAAGATTAATAGGTCCTTGGTTCCATATCATGGGAATCAAGAGAATAACTTCACAAAAGGCAATAACATTTAGAAACTACCTTATTCAGAAACCCATATCAGGCTTTGTTCTTTGAGTTCTTGGGTTGAGAAAGAAGTGGTTAATATTCACAACATGTTTGTTTCATGTAGTGTTCGAGGTGTTTGAGAGGATGGCATACTATGGGATTGCAACAAACTTGGTGGTGTATATGACCGACAAACTTCATCAAGACATTGTGACATCTGCCAATAATGTCACCAACTGGATTGGAACTGTGTGGATGACACCAATTATAGGTGCCTACATTGCTGACGCTTATCTTGGTCGATACTGGACCTTTGTCGCATCTTCCGCAATTTACCTCATTGTAAGATTCAAACTTTCTATGAATGAGCTATATTTTAATGGTATCTAAACTCATCTCCATTGAGTTGTCTTTTGGTTTCGATGAAACATTAGAAGCAGTAGAATAAGTTCAAAGAGAGAAATAAACGTATGGAGGAGGGAATTTGAGTCTGTACTTACATGTTAGACTCATCCAACTTGTGTCATACAGGGAATGGTCCTGCTAACCTTGTCAGTTTCATTGCCAGCCCTGAGACCACCATCATGCGGCGATGAGGCCAAAGAAGATCATTGTGACAAACAAGCCTCGCCTCTCCAAGTAGGCATTTTCTTCTGTGCATTGTACATAGTCGCAATTGGAACTGGTGGAACCAAACCCAACATTTCGACAATGGGAGCTGACCAATTTGATGATTTTGAACCCAAGGAAAGAACACAAAAGCTTTCCTTTTTCAATTGGTGGATGTTCAGCATTTTCTTTGGCACTCTGTTCTCAAACACTTTCTTGGTTTACATCCAAGACACCGTAGGTTGGGGCCTTGGATATGGGATTCCAACTATCGGGTTTTCAATCTCTGTGCTTGTATTTCTGATTGGCACTCCATTTTATAGGCACAAATTGCCTTCAGGGAGCCCTTTCAGCAGGATAGCTAAGGTGATTGTGGCTGCCGTGGGGAACCGGAAACTGCCAATTCCTGATGATACAAAGGAGCTTCATGAGCTTAATTTGGAAGATTACACTAATTCAAAAAAATATAGGATTGATCATACTCATTCATTAAGGTAATTCTATCGAACCAAATGTAAATACAAGTTTCCAAGCTGATTATGGTCAACCTTTCATTTCTTGATTAGAAGAACTCCATTACCTGCAGATTCCTAGATAAAGCAGCCGTTCAGGGTGAGACGAGCTCAGCAAGGACACTATGCACTGTTACTCAAGTTGAAGAAACAAAGCAAATGATTAAAATGATACCCATTCTGGCAGCGACATTCATTCCAAGTGCACTAGTTTCACAAGTGGGTACACTATTTGTGAAACAAGGCGCCACCCTTGACAGAAGCTTGGGTCCCCATTTTGAAATTCCTGCAGCAAGCCTTGCAGTTTTTGTAACAATCTTTATGCTGATCAGCATTGTCATCTATGACCGTTTCTTCGTTCCATTTGCTCGTCGATTCACCAAAAACCCTAGAGGGATCACATTGCTCCAAAGGATGGGTGTTGGACTAGTGTTGCAAATTACCATCATGGTCGCAGCATGTATTACTGAAAGGATGAGACTGAAAACCGTTAGAGAAAACAAGATTTTTCGCAAAGAAGACCAGGTTCCACTCTCCATTTTCATTCTTCTTCCTCAATTTGCCTTGACAGGAATAGCAGATGCCTTTGCAGAAGTTGCAAAGCTTGAGTTTTTCTATGACCAAGCACCAGAAGGCATGAAAAGCCTTGGCACCTCCTACTTCACCACCAGCTTGGGAATTGGACATTTTCTGAGTAGTTTTTTACTGAAGACCGTAGCTGATATAACCAAAAAAAACCACAGCAATTGGGTTTTGGACAATCTAAACGTCTCTCATCTAGACCATTATTACGCATTATTGGCCATCTTGGGCTTCATCAACTTTCTCTTCTTTCTGGTAGCTGCAAAGTTGTATGTTTATAACGCTGATTGTGCAGAATCCAAACAAGAATTTATCGTGGCATTGCTAACAACGGAAGCTGCTCCTCATCAGGCCTCAAAAATCCAACCAACCTGATAATACTTTAGGTATAGCAAGGTTTGTCTTAGATATTTCATGGAAAATGTCCAGCAAAAGCTTCTATTGGGCTTCTCCAACGCTATTATCAGAACTTTTTTCTATACGATCAAAGAAATCCATGTAATTTTTATTGCCTTTTGCTATCTAGACAAAGCCACATACATCAGAAGGGAGGCAGCGATAGTGAAGATTCAGTAGTATTACAAATAAATCGTCTGCAGTCTACTGATCAAGTAGAGACTTGCTGTAGATGCGCTTCTTATTTGTAGGATAATGCATATTTTTCTTGTGCCATCCAATGAAGTTGGGAGCCCACTACAGATAGCCTAGGAAATGTAGATTAACTATTCAGATTAGCTTCAGTTTGTATTGTACAAGGGCCAACTTCACGTATAGGATTAGATTAATCATTTAAATAAACAACTAAGCCTTGAATCAGCACAAAATATAGATTAAAATCAAGGTTAGCAGCTGACAAAAGGTTGCAAGTTACCCGCTGCAATGGATTCCACAAGCCATGTATGACCAATGACTTGGGCTCCAACCTTTGCAGCTATTCCCTCTGCCTCATTTAATCTTTGCCAGAGAATTAAAACCTCCTCCCCCACTTTGCATCCTCCAGGAGAATCGAGATTGTATACAACCAGCACCTTTGGTGCAGTCTGGTCATTAAAACTAGGTGCTGGGAATTCGTCCTTCTCTAATATGGTACCTCCCGCAGCTATAACCAAATCTTGAAGATCCTCCTCATAAGCCGATGGAAAATCACCAGTAAAATAGAAACTCAAGCCAATGAAGAAGAGCTTGGGTGCCTGTAGAAATGGAATGGGAAATAATCGGGTCAGAAATCACCAATTGAACCACGACGAGTACGGAACAGAAGATGCAATTGACTACAGTACCCTAACCAATAAATGAAATCATAATGAAACCTTAAATATATGCTCTCACGCTCCACCAACAAAATTGTACTCTACTAATGTAACAATGACAGTAAGGATTTCAATACCATTACTCTTCATGCATCCAATGAGTCAACTTACATTGCTTAAAACCCTCAGCCAGCCAGATTTGGGACCATCAATGCACCCATAGTTGTCGAGAGAAATTTCATAAGCTTCCTCGTTCAAAGGACGCCTTTCTTTCATGCAAGCTTTTACCCCTAAACACTTCAAATTTCAAGTTACCAGAAAATGGATGAAAATACCCTTCGCTAAGATATTGTATGGCAATCACACCACCTCACGGCTAGACTATCAATTGCTAAATTCAGAAATATATGTACAACACAGAATTATGTGCACCTACATGATATAGAGGCAACTATCACTATACGACAATAAGATGGCACTTCAGAGCTACGGATTGTTTAGAAGCTTATAATGATGCTAGAAGCCAGCATGCACGTCCTACATTTGCAACAAAAGCTGGGAAAATGACCATAAAAAGGACGGGAGGAGGAGGAAATAGGGAGAAATATCAAATCTTACACGACCACGGTACTCTTCACTACTGTCATCTAACACCTTGCCAGCACCAAAGGGTGGTGGGCTTCCGGCTGATAACTGGTGTGCCTGACTCACAGGTGGCGTTCTACAATCTTCATGCCTCCCACTACCCTTTCTATCCTCAATGTCAAGATTCTCACATTTACAATCAACAGGCATGCTGCACCCCTCAAACCCCTTGCAGGTGCTGGAAGAGTAACGCATAGACTGGCCAAAACATGATTCGTCCACAGCTGCCCCAGCGTCTACTGTAGTTAATTAGACACTTAGGGCAGTTTAAAAGATGGATGATCTTCAGACCATGAGATGCAGAAGACATAAATGAGGTAAGAACTAAAGACTAAGTGTTGAAAATTTACTTAAAGTTGCAACTGGTCTTTCTTTATTCTCGGTAGGTAAATTGTTCCCAGCATACTACAAATAGGAAGCAAATTTTAAAACGTGAATTATGATATCAATGTACTATGTGACAATTTATGATTTTTTTCGCACTTGTTATCTTCCTTTTCTTTAGAATTGTAGCTTTCAAGTTTCATTTTCGAAAAAAAAAAAAAAAAGTTTTGTAATGTGTACCAGATAAGACTAGTTTAGACATATATGTAGAGAATGTGGGATCAGGCCTCATGTCTGCATAATGTAGCATACGACAAAGGCATCACGAACATCCCTCGAGATATATATATACATATACAAAATCGAACAATCACCTGTAATCTAATCAATCAAGAAAGGCGATGTTCAAGTATTGATATGACCCTGTTTGTAAATAAATCAGATATTCAGAAAAGTCGAGATGAAACAGGGTAATCATAAAGGATGAAGAATCAGGGATAATTCAAGACCTCGCTGCTCAAAAAAAAAAAAAAAAAAAAAAAAAAAAAAAAAAAAAAAAAAAAAAAAAAAAAA
>NW_019268579.1:694083-728779 GCF_002738365.1 Cucurbita moschata
AAAAAAAAAAAAAAAAAAAAAAAAAAAACAATAAATACCAGAAATCTTACGAAAGATTACAAGAAGCCAAAAACTAGTGGAAAATCTACCTCGATCGACAAATCCTGATTTTCAGAGAGGGCACACTGATCCAATCTGGGCAGCAAATGGCATGCAACCCCTACAACAAAGTCAAGAACGTATTTAGAACTTGCAAATCGCAAAAGTAAGAAAAATGAATAAAAACAACGAAATGGGAAGCATACTTGCAAAACAGGTGGGTGCAAGGAAGCAAAACAGGTTCATCAAAGAAGTTCAAGCTGTTATTACATCAAAAAAGACGACATTAAAACAATTGTTAGACTAAAAAAAAATGTCAATTACTAACAAGTAGAGTGAAACAGGAGCAAAACGAAAATATACCACAGAGGACACTTAGAGTTCAAGTCCCATTTTCTGGAAATGAAGAACCCAAGGGTTAAAAAACCTGCTATTATTAGCATTAGAGCCGCCATTGCTAGAAGCTTCCATCATTCTTGATTAGATTTGAGAGATGAGAATCAATAGAAGTCTCTGCAGAAACTTCAAGTTTCAAACACCGGGAAGGATGAAATTTATGAGAAGTGAGATAGTTTGACACGTGGACGGCCCAGATTTATTTTGAGCGGAAGTGATAGGGCGGGTGATAAAGTCGGGTGGAGGAACGGTGACGTTTGAAATGCGCGCTTCTTTTTTTCTCTCTCATGCAAACTGCCGCCTTTGGCGGCGGCTCTCAAATCGGCCGGATACGATAAAAAGTAATTTATCGCGTACAGTTGGCGAGAATTAGCTTGTACGGTCTGATTATTGATGATATATTAATTTATTGGCACTCAACAAAAGAATATATGATTACAATGGTATTTCTTAGAATTTGTGGTTTGTTATTAAAATTTAAAATTACAAATTTAATTCTTCATTTTTTTAATTTATAAAAACATCATACACAAGTTTTTTGAGGTTTATCATTCTCCAGGGTTACAGGAAGTGGGGCTGTAGAATGAACATCATTTTGTGCTGACATTCATTGAGCTACTTGTATGCCAATTTACGAGGAACTTCCATTCATAGCATCAAAGACTCAAATTTACCAAAATCAATATGAAAATCTTGCATATTTCCAACTGTGGTTCAAATAAGTAAGAGGGTGAAAAAGACGACCACCAGTTCATTAGAGGAAAACAATAAGAAGAAATGGTCCAAGAAAGACGTGCGCCAACTCGACTCGACGTTAACTCAACTAACTGCCCTTCTTGATCTCAAAGGAATACGGGAGTTCCATGTAACACCGTTTGTCGTCGTCTTCGAACTGTGGTAAACCAACAAAAAAAGGTTTAACCATCCATACAGAAAGCTGGTAGTTCAAAAATTCATCAACCACATTTTGCAGCAGACAAGACCAGGCAATCTATGAAGCTAATAACATGTATGGCCAAGAAGCTATTTAAATTGTGCTTCAGCCACCTGATATGTATTGCAAAAGAATAATTACAAAACAAACATGCCCTTTACGCAAAATGAGAAACATAGAATCTAACAAGTAACCGTACATCATTAGGTCTCTCTTAAGCCTTCTTGTAAGAGTCTAAGCCCACCGCTACCAAATAGCCTTTTTAGGCTTTTCCTTCCGGACTTTCCCTCAAGGTTTTAAAATGCAACCGTTAAGGAGAGGTTTCCACACCCTTATAAGGAATGCTTCGTTCCCTCTCCAACCGATGTGGATCTCACAATCCACCTCCCTTGGGTGCTCAGCGTCCTAGCTGGCACACCGCTTGGTGTTTGGCTCTGATACCATTTGTGACAGCCCAAGTCTACCGCTAACAGATATTGTCCTCTTGGGGCTTTCCCTTGCAGGCTTCCCTTCAAGGTTTTAAAATGCGTTCACTAGGGAGAGATTTCCGCTCTTAGAAGAAATGCTTCGTTTCCCTCTCCAACCAACGTGAAATCTCACACTTCTAAAGGTCATATTGTTTCTCTCGGCCCACAAAACCACAAAACCACAAAACAACAGATCTCATCCTGCCACAAAATATTAGAAAGAGATAGTTTGTCTAATCCTAATCTTATTCAATAGTAAATATGGACTCTAAGGTAACACTTCAGAGATTAGACGAATTCAAAATTGTTATAATTGTATAATCATCAGTTGTCAACATGTATTTGTTTATGCATACCTTCAGCTTTGCAGAGTAATTTCCCCTTGCAAGAACACCAGAAGGAGTGGTCTCCTCCTCCAACGTTTCGACATACTGCTCTCGCTGCGGGGCAAAAGTACCCAACATTCCTTGTGTCCGATCAACTGATATCAATCGCCAAGAACACAAGCATAATAAGTTAAAAAGAGAACTAAATAGTTTAAGATTCGACTTTGATAAGCATGCTTTCAGAAACAGTGGATATCAAAATTTATGTACCTAGCAATCCTCCTCTCCAGACTTTATTCGAGTAGGACAGGCCTGAGACGATGTTATGCATTACGGTAAACGTCAACCGAAGTTGATACCTGGATCCTTCTCGGAGAGTAAAGAGAACACGGCCACCTTGATTTTCATTAACAGGCAATGGAGTGATGATTTCCCCAAACTCATCAGAAATAATCCCAATGGAGTGAAATTTGACTTCAGGTTCCCTTTGTTCTAGTAGCAGAAAAGGCATAATGTTAAGTACAAATACAAGTGCAGCAAAACTATCAATTAATAAAGAAGAATTTCAGAACATATACCACTTAAGTCACTTTCTAAGCAGCCAAGCAACTTTTCTTTCCACCTTCTCAGGCTTTCATCATCCTGTAAAAGCAAGATCAACATTAGAACAGAACTGTATGACCCTGTAAGAATCACTTGTTTCAAGTGATTGCCTTCTAAAGTTCACTAAGGTCATCTAAAGCTAGAAGAATCAACTCCACAAAGAAGCATAACTATGAGGTTTAGAGCTACACCTGAAAGGAGGGATGACTAAGAAATATTCAATAATATGGGTTCCATGGTGATAAGGGCTTGGAATGAGTATAATGTCTCGAGAAAAAAAAAAAAAGATTCATATCGTCCCTTCTATAAGATGAAGGGATAGTTTTGTGGCAGGCTTGTTTTTTCGCTATTTTGTGGAGACTTTGTTAAGAATCACGGACCTTCACAATGGTATGATATTATCCACTTTGAGCATAAGCTCTCATGAGTTTGCTTTTGGTTTTCCCAAAATAACTCATACTAGTGGAGATAGTATTTCTTACATCTTCCCCTTAATTAGGAGATGTGGGACTCCTCTCCTAACAATCCTCCCCTCGAACAAAATACACCATAGAACCTTCCCTAAGGCATATGGAGCCCTCGAACAGTCTCCTCTTAGTCGTGGCTCAACTCCTTCTCCGTGGCCCTTTAACAAAGTAGACCATTTGTCCGACACTTGAGTCACTTTTGACTACACCTTTGAGACTCACAACTTTTATGTTTTACACTTGAGGATTCTTGACATGACTAAGTTAAGGGCAGGACTCTGATACCATGTTAGGAATCACTAAATTCCACAATGGTATGAGGTTATCCACTTTGAGCATAAGCTCTCATGGGGTTGCATTTGGTTTCCCTAAAAAGCCTCGTACCAATGGAGATAGTATTCCTTACTTATAAACTCATGATCTTCGCCTCAATTAGCCAACGTGGGACTCCTCTCCCAACAATCCTCAACCGACTTAGCAAAATAAGCTGATGCTATCCTACAGATTATGAACTTACAAGAATCCAAAAAAATAAACCATTATTATATCATCTCATTGAAGAACTACTGCAAAAACCTGCAAGACACTATAATAAGTTTGATAGTTGAGAAGCCGCATTGTGCAATAGGGTTTTCTTTTAGTTCTGAAAATGCGTTTAAACTTCGTTAGTCTATTAGTTTCTGAGACCCACTGGCCATTACCCAAACATATAAACTCTGTTATTAGCAACCAAATCATGAAGCAAACCAAAACAAAAGCACCCCTTAATCCAAAAGTTCTAACCAAAAATCAGACAGAAGAAATGGAGATTTTGAAAAGGGATGAGAGAAAGAAAGACCTTATCCTTGTCAATCTGTTCTTTAAGTGAAAGCAAAGGCCCTGGAGTGAACCCCTCTTTATCATCAACCTCTTCATCTCCGACCTCGGACTTCTCACTTTGCTTCCCACTCGCCGTCTGCGGCAGCTTCTCCCCCCGGAGCTCATCAATTTTCCCGGGCGAAGACGGCCCTGCTTCCTCTTCTACCCTCTTTCCAACCTCCATAGCTACGGATTTGGAGCAACCCCTAAAAAAACAGAGCTTATGGGTTTTAAGATTTGTGAAAAGCTGAAGCAGATCGGAATAATGGTTTGGAATTCAACTTTGGGCAGCGGAATTGTACCCACTTGTACTCTCAAAGAAACATTTTGTCCCCTCTTTCTCTCGAGGAAAGATACAGAGCATGTTTGTGGTGATTTGGATTTGTCTGTTTTGGCGATTTGTCTTTGTTTCTTAAAAACAGTGCTCTGTCGGCGTGATGTTCTCTGACCATAGTGGATAATCAGGGAAATTTTAATTCATACGTGAAAAGTCTCTATCCAATTTTATTTTCATTCCCGTCCTTGTATATTATAGTTTTTGGAAATTTACCCACTTTGTTTATGTAATTTACAGATATTCATCTTGTTTTCAACTTTAACATTCCAAGAGAAATTATAAAGTTCGGTTTCAAAAAGAAACAGTCTCCAATCATTTTAGATTCTTTTATAATTGTAATTCTATAAATAAAGCTTTATCTTTTTTCTTTTTACTTTAATATAATGATGCAATGAATAATTACAAAAACAATCCTATCTATATGCTATAAGGTTGAGCATCCATGGTTCACCGTTGTTGTAAGGAATGTTTCGTTATCTCTTTAACCGATGTGGGATCTCACAATCCATCTCCTTGAAGTCCATACGTTATTGCTAGCACACCGCTCAGTGTCGGACTTTGATACCATTTGTAACAGCTTGAGGCAACCACTAGCAGATAATGTCCACTTTAACATATTACGTATCGTCGTTAGCTTCATGGTTTTAATACACGTCTGTTAAGAAGAGGTTTCTACGCTCTTATAAGAAATGTTTTGTTCCCCTGTCCAACCGACGTGGGATCTCACAATCCACCCCCTTAGGGCCCAACCGTCCTCGCTGGTACACCTCTTGGTGTCTGGCTCTATACAATTTGCAACAGTCAGAAGTCAATGCTAGTAGATATTGCATGCTTAAGCCTGTTACGTATCGCTGTCAACCTTACAATTTTAACACGTGTCTACTGAGGAGAGGTTTCCACACCATTATAAGTTATAAGGAATGTTTCGTTCCTCTCTCCAACTGACGTGGATCTCGCAATAAAACAGAATTCCAAACAAGTTGAGTTCGATCGATAGAACTGAAACCATCCGGAAACAGAGAGAAACTTTACATTTATTAATTTTCTGTTGGTTGTACAATGAGGGTGTAAAATAGATTATGAAGCAGAAGATACAAGGAAAACACTTCGTTTCAAAAAATTACTTGAGCAGAGATGTTTTATCTGAAGGGTTCAACAGGAGCAGTCTCTTCAAGAAATGTTGCAGCCTCAAAACATTCAACAGCTTCAGCCAATGAAGATTTGGTTCCTTCAGCTCTGTAGAATAGCCCGAGATTGTACCACGCAGCGTGGTTTGTCTGGTTGAGACGTACAGCATCCATCAAAAAGCTGCGAACAACGGGGTGCGATTGGTGGCCCAGACGTCTGATAACTACGGCAGACGAAACCAAGCTCGGGACATGAACGGGATCAATGTCCAGAGCAGCCATAAAAGCTTTCAAAGCTTCTTTATACAATCCTTTTGCTTCATAAAGCATACCTGTAATCAATGAGCAAGCTCCAAACATCAACCTCAGATGATTGAACAAAAAACTTGGATGAAAAATATTGTTGTGATGTTCAAATCACAACATATTATCTTCAGATTCGTATATTAAGGAGAAGAGAAGCTAAAAGTGAAGTAATGATAAGATAATTCATATGATGTTAAGGAGTTACCTGTGAGATGACATCTAGATGCCGAATGAGAATGGATGGCCTTTGACTTGGAAAGGCAAGCCTCGGCATTGTGCCATTGTGAAAGCCTTATATAGACTAGAGCTAAATCATGCCACACTTCCAATTGCAAGCTTCTGATACAATTTCTGCTGTTCTGTCAAAGGGAGGTACCGACAAGGATTAAACGTCAGCAATGGTGAATGATACATCCAAAACAAGATTAAGATATAACGATCCATGAGCAAAAATGGAAACATAGAATTACAAAAATGTAACCGCCCAAGTCCACCGCGAGCAGATATTGTTCTATTTGGGTTTCTCCTTTAAAGTTTTTAAAACACGTCTGCTAGGGAGAAGTTTCCACTCTTATAAAGAATATTTTGTTCTCCTCCTCAACCAACGTGGAAACCCCCAATCCACCCCATTCGAGGCCTGTCCTTGATGGTACACCGCCTTGTGTCCACCCGCCCTTCGCCCGGTATCTAGCTCTGATACCATTTGTAACAATCCAAGACCGTCGCTAGCAGATATTGTCCTCTTTGGACTAAGCTTTCCCTTTCAAGTTTTCCCTCAAGGTTTTTAAAACGTGTCTGCTAGAGAGAGATTTCTACACCCTTATAAAGAATGTTTTGTTCTCCTCTCCAACCGATATGGAATCTCTTAGGAGACTCGTGTAATTTATTCGCATGGAAATCAATCCTGAAATAACTACAAATGAAAATTCATGTTCAAACTATCAGAGATGAATTGATAGAAACCCCAAATACAGAAATAAACCTTATGTAGCTTCTTATCTCCCAAGCCAAAACTTTTACTCTGAACTTGAAAAACAGCGAGTAACTGAGTATAAGTCCCAATAGCACCTTTCAGCTCATCTTGTGCAATCAAAAGCTTTGCTTTTGTTCGAAGCAATTCGCCTTGATCCCATTTCCCAGTCTGCTCCAGAGCTGCATTTATAATACCTTCGCCATCCACGAATCGTTTCAGGGCAGAGAGAATCCGAGCCACCAGTAACCAAGTTCTAATATTAGATCCACCTTCCAGTTTGAGACACTTCTTTGCAAAATGAAGTGCTGAATCCAACTTCCTCTCATCAGCATATTCAACACTCAAATGGTAGAGAACAATAGGATCGGTCATTCGAGTCTTCTTCAGTGCAGCTTCCAGGACCTCTATCGCCTCAGATTGTCTGGAGGACCGCTCAGAATCTACAACTGCTGATTTAGAATATACAGACAAAGAGACACCCAACAAACAGTTGGCAACACCTATCAGATGATCACATCCAACATCCAAGTTTTGAAGAGCTCGACGAGCATAACGTGTTCCTTCTTCAGCATGATCACCGTGCTCTCCACAAATCTTTGACGCCATTAATAAAGCAGGAAGAGATTTAGGATCCTCATGACTGCCCAACAATTTCCTCAAAAGATTCAAAGCAGCCAAGTCTTCTCCAGCTCCATAGTAACAAAGAGCGAGAGTATGGTACCTATCGTTTCGATGTAGAATCCCAGGAGGCAATTCCTCTACTTGACCTGCCAAAGCGCTAGTATCCCCTGATATTGTTAGTGCAAAGGAGAGGTGATCCAAGATTGATGGATCCCAATCAATCCTCTTAAGAACAACTTTTCTAAGTAGTATCATAAATAAGAGTATAGCTTCTTCATTATTGTTTTTTGGTACAAATGAGCTGTCCATTTGAGACCGGAGATTTGGAGGGTATGCTTCATTTCCACTGTACAGAAGAAAAATGGCAAACTCTTTCTGAATTCGAGCGGTGGTTCCCGCATCGAGGTTCCATTGATGAAGGAGTGCCCGCCGATATGAAAGGATCGCTTCTTGAGAAGAATCGCCTTGTTTCCATAGTTCTGGTATCAGCTCAACGGCTTTCGTTACTGTGTCCTGCAATTTACAATCAGCACCGAAGTTTTCAGGCAACCCTTCGGGAAATGAAGATTCAAGTATGTCCAGAATCACTTTGCAAGACTGAGCAGCTTCTGCAATAATAGGGGAAAACATAGATCAGCTACACATTAATGCTTTTACTCTTATAATCAGCTCAAATCGTCTTTCCCCTTTTGTTCGAACAACCCCGAAAAAAGAAAACTAGACTGAATCCTCATATTCCAACCAAAACTCAACACCAGAGTTGAAAGACATTTGACCAAAAGAAATAGATTCGAGAGGCTCAACTAACAAACAGTACCTCCAAACCTCCCAAGGCCTTGCAATGATTTTGCTTTTAAAAAGATGGCTTCCAACAGTAAACTGACAGCATGCATAGACAATGGTGGGTCACTAAAACGTTGCGATCGTCTCCTTGGGCGGTGTCCTGTTCTAGCAATGGAGATCATTATCTTACTAGTTACTGCAGTGATATCTATTCCTTCAAATACATGAAGAGCAGCTTCAATGTTTCCTTTTTGATATTCATATCTTCCCAGCAATGCTCTTGCTTCCTTCAAACAACATATCAATACAGAGATATGTTTAGCTCCAATTTATTTTCATGATTCCCATATAAACTACTATAAAGTTCTGTCACTAAGCTTTGTTTATGTAAAACAATATACTGACCAAAAACTCATACAAGCAGAGATCAATTTACATTCAATTTTCAAAAGATTTTGATCATAAAGCACCAGAAAGAAGCATGTTTATGTGTTTTTTTCACTATACTAACTTGCTTCCTCTAGATTGTGACAAACATGTGATAAAAAAACAAGAACTTGTTCCTTCTTTGTTCCATGGGATCCTCTGAAAATGAAACAATGAATCAAGAAAGGTAACTTGCAATCTAGGAATCTTAAGGACTCTAACCTCATAATTCAAGCAACCGCTCTCACGAAGCGAAGACTCGGCTTCTTCTATATTGCCAATTTCTGGCTTCATGACAATCTCGCCGATTCGTGAGGAGTGTTCGCTTGCTGAATTTTCCAAAGTCGACTGCAATTCTGATGCAGGAATCATATCATCACCAGCTCTTCTCTCTCCAGAACATAAACACTTCATTATCTTCCTAA
The DNA here is from genome assembly GCF_002738365.1 of Cucurbita moschata. Taxonomy (NCBI): domain Eukaryota; kingdom Viridiplantae; phylum Streptophyta; class Magnoliopsida; order Cucurbitales; family Cucurbitaceae; genus Cucurbita; species Cucurbita moschata. The sequence goes on from NW_019268579.1 coordinate 703,172, forward strand.
TGTTCTCCCCTTTTCCAGCTCTCCGCCGCCATTTTATCTTAACATCACTCTTCATATTGTTTGACAGCAGCCAAAGATCTTCAACCACAAAAGAAACTCACCATCAAATATAAATTCAAAAACAAAATCAATCATAACAACACTTCTGTAACTTCTATTTCGATTATCAGCCCAATTACCGAGCCACAAATGCTACTCAGATTATACAGTAGACCCAAACTCAAGCAACAAAGAAAACATGTCTTCAATTTTCAAAACCCTAAACATGGTATCCTTGAACTCACAGAAAAGCTTCAAAAAAATTGAAAAACCCCTAAAGCCCCCTTCATTGTAAAACCCCACCTTAAAAATCAAACCATTACATTCAGCTTCAGCCTCCTCCAAGCAAATTCCATCAACGAAAAGCCAAAAGAAATCAGAATAGTTCAGAACGAAAATTTGAAAATTCGCAAGAACCCAGAATCATTCACAGGAACAATCGAAACGACTAAAAAAATCTAAGCAGAGGAGTATAGAGAGCAAGAATAAACACCTTTCGTTCTCCCGAAGGTAAAAGAAGAGCGAGGGAAGGCAAAATCCAGAAACAGCAATACCCATGACTTGAATTCTCTTGAACAATCGATCAAGACCTCTTTTGAATCCTTTTGAAATTAAAAGCGCCCAAAAAGCAGACGAAAGCTTAAACAATTTTCAACTTTATTGTTTGGCCTTCTTTTGATTTGCTACTTTCACCAAACTCTGAGGTTTGGTTTCGGATGAAAACAAGGAATCAAAAGAAAAGAAGGGAAAAAATGGAAAATCGAGGAAAACAGTAATCCTAGAGAAGACGATCTTAAGCCTTTGAGGGGTTTTGTTAATATTTCTTTTTATGAATGCAAAGGGAAATTTGGGTCCCACACACGCAAGTTACCACGTTGTCTGAGGCTTACCTTTTGCCACGTGGCACACATCTTATGGGCTTCTGCGTTACGCGCCGGCGGTAAACCGTTTACCAACTGTACTGTCAGAGGCTGTTCTTTTTTGTTTTTCAAATTTTTATTCTGTTCCGTTCTGCCAATTGAAATATGGAATAAGGATGGAGTGAAATATGGGAAGAATAAAGTAAATTCTAAACAAAAATTGAGAAATCCAATGAGATTTTTGTGTATTTTTATTCCTATTGCATAAATTCTTTCACTTTCAAGCAGTTTTGGATTTTGAACTTGTTAGTGTTGATGTTGGGCTTGAACAACCATTGATGGGCTTGAGAAGTGGGTTGGGCCATAGTTGAATGAGAGGAGAGAGAGGCCCAAGAGGAGTAAGAAGCCCAAGAATGTGTGGTGACGTGGCATGTTTTTGGATTGGGGGTGGGGTGGGGATTGGAATTAGAAAGAGTTGGGGTCGCTTTCGGAAAGAGAAGAAGAGGATAGGGTTTTGAGACGAGAAGTCGGCGGCTGCGTTGCGACGCTGTCGGCTTGGCGATCGGAGTGTCGGGTTTCTGCAGGTTGCTGTCGGATTCAACGGCCCCCCCTTACTTTTTATCTCTTTTTCCGATGCCTTTCACTCTCCTTCGTTTTGCTTTCCAAAAGCCACGACGTTGCATGCGATTTTAATACATACCTAAAAAGATAAATTTAGTATTTTTTCTTTGATTTTTAAATTTTTTTGAAATACCTCCAATATTCCAGTCTCTACCTAACCTAACTATAATTAACTAAAGAACTTATACTTGAGTCACTTGATAAGAATGTATTGAGATATAGTATCTGTTCATTCATTTGAGTGTAAGACACAAATTTTGGAGGATTCACTTTATTGTCTACTTTTGATGTGTGTTTGTCACATCGGAAGAAGGATGTGTGTTTGTCACATCGGAAGAAGGATGTGTGTTGGAGATTATTTAATGTTTAGAAGAAATTAAAAGAAGAGGTTGAATTATAATAGAAGTAGCGAAGGCGTAGGGTAGTTTTCACTGCAAAGTGGTTCCGAATTGTCTGAAACGACTCTGCAAATGCCTGCCATGCCCTTTTTAAAGACTACACTCTTCAGTACGGCGAATAAACAGATGCTGTTGCTGTTGCAGTCCCACCCACAACAAAAGAAATCCTCAAACCAAATAAAAACCACAGAACATAACAACAAAACCCCATTCCATTCCCATTTCCATTTCCATTTCTCCATTTTTATTTCAATTTCCTTTCTCCAATGGCTGTTCTTCGCCGCTTTCTATGGCTTCTTCTTGTCTTCTTCATCACCTTTCTGCAATGTTTCTCCATTTCCGATCAGCAACAACTCCCTGTTTTGTCTTCTGTGGAGCGAGACTCTGTTTTTGCTGTTCTTGCCGCCGTCAACTCCGCTGTCCCGTGGCGGAGATTCTTCCCCGATGATCTTTGCTCTGCCGCTCCACACGGCGTCGTTTGTGACTACTTTTATGAATTTCCGAACAGTACGGAGCCTGACGCTGTTCATATCACCGAGTTGAGCTTTGGTTTTATCTCCGACTACTCTGCGAATCCGCCCTGTTCTTCCAATTCTACCATCGACCCAGTTCTTTTCTCCTCCTTTAGATACCTGCGCAAGCTCGTCTTCTACAAGTGCTTCACCTCCGACGTCGCGGTTTATTTATCCGGCGGTGACTCGCCGGCGTTTGCGGCGAGTTTGGAGGAGCTTGTTTTGGTGGATAATCCGTCGTTGGTTGTTTCTCTTGAAAGTCTTTTTGGCAATTTCACAAACATAAGAAGAGCAATCATCACTGGGAATGGCGTTTACGGTGAAATCCCAGAACGGATTTCTGACTCCGGCGAACTGGAAGAAATTACCCTCTCCCGGAACCGTCTCACTGGTCAGATTCCGGCTAGTTTGTCGAAGCTTAAGAAGCTGAAGATTCTCGATCTCAGTCGGAATTTCCTCGACGGATATGTTCCTGAATCCATTGGAAATCTCTCAGAGCTTCTGAAATTGGACTTAAGCTCTAACAGAATCTCCGGCAGAGTTCCGGAAAGCTACCGGAACCTGCAGAAACTGGAGTTTCTAGACTTGAGCTTCAATCGTTTTGGGAATTTCGGGATACCCAAATTTCTATCGGAGATTCCGAGGTTGAAGGAGGTTCATCTGAGCGGCAACTTGCTCGGAGGGGAGATTCCAGAGAAATGGGAGAAGCTTAAGAGGTTGTCCACGGTTGGATTTTCTAGCATGGGATTGACCGGAAAAATTCCTCCATCAATGGCGGTTCATCTGAGAAGTTTAAACTATTTGGGGCTCGACGGTAACAATCTTGAAGGGACATTGCCGCCGGAGTTTGAGATTTTGAAGACATTGAATGGACTCAATGTAGAGAACAACAATCTAAGCGGCAGAGTTCCATTTTCTGCAAATTTCTGTGCAAAACTTGAAGGGAAATTGAGATTAAGAGGGAACCCAGATCTGTGTGTTGATGAAGAGCTCAAGAATGTTAAAAATGGAAGCGTTTTGGGGAAGATCAAACTGTGCCAACAATCAGTCATCACACAGCAGCTTTTTCTCAGTGGGTGTTCTTCGTTCATGCTTGATTCTGTTAAGCTTCAGAGTACTCTGTTAATGGCGGTTTTCTGGATTTTCTTGCTGAAATTTTAGGAGTTTTTGTGGGTTAAGAGTTGGATTAAGGTTAATAGAGAGCTTAAGTTGGGAGATTACACTGACTGAGATGAGTTTGGGAGATTTTTGTGGGTTTTTTTTTTTCCTATTTGTATTTAGGATTTGAATGAGTGACAATGAGAAAAGTGCAAAGTTTGTAATTAAGTTGTAGCAATTTACAGCTTAAATATGCATACAGTGATATAAACATTAATGAGACTCTAATTTTAGTTAGTTTTTTAAGCTTATTATTTTATTTTCATTTTGAATTTTACATGAAAATTTTCTTTTATTCATTACATCGTCACATTAAATTTTATTTTAAAAAGTTGTTTTTAAAAATTCAATAATATATAATAAATTATTGAGAAATAATATCTCAAAATTAGTATCAAAATATTTTAATTTTACTATCCTCAATAAATATTTAGAAAAAAAAATGAAAATAGAAATCATAATAAAATAATAGAATTTTGTCATGCACAATAATTGATATGAATAATAAAAAGTTTTTTTTTTATTTAAATAATTTGAACCGTTTCACCTTAAAGTCTAAATAATGTCATTTATTCGTCGCCCAATTTGATCACCAAACATCCAATAATTTTGCATGCTGCGTGAATATGCATGGGATTGGTCATTTAATGATACATGTGAATAATATTTTATTTATGTTTTCAAATAAATAATGGATAATGATGTGAAATTATTGATTTAAATGCAATAAAATGTTATTATTATAGGCACCAACTTCAATCTATCGAGCTATTGTTTGATGGGTAGGCAATATGGTTATGAACGTGTAGTAATTATATTATTTTTAAATTATTTGTCTACTCCATTCGACTTTTTGATTTGGACGAACTCCATTAAATCTCTCTCATGTCCATACAAAAGTACAATTTATTTGAAACTAAAATTTTAATACTAACTTAATAACAATAATAATAGATAGAGGGCAAAAAAGTAATAACAACAAATAAAAGTACTTTTTGAATTTATACCAATTGAAAGAATAAAAAGAAAAAGGAAAGAAATGACAATATGTTCGACAATAAACATTCCTTAAACCAAAAAAAAAATAAAAAATAAAAAGAGGAAAAACTAAAGAATTAGGCTACCTACTGCTTTAAGTGAACTACATATTACATAATTGCCCCTCTTCCCTTTTCCCTCTTCCCCCAAAAGCTTTTTTTTTTTTTTATAAAGGAAATTATTTATTTTATGTAAAAACCCCATCTCCCGTTAACAAGTCATCGTCGTTGGATCTGGAAATGGCGTCCGACCCGTTATCGGAGAATTGAGATGAACAAATATCCGCCGCCGCACCTTTTGATCTCGATCTCGTCGATCCGTCTTCCTTCGATTTCTTCCGTCGCGCTTTCTTCGGAGCCCCCGACTCGCCGCCATGGGAAAGTTCGGAGCTCCGGTGCGACGGTCTAATGCCATCCGACGTAGACGATTCCTTGGACTTTGAAGATTTCTTTGACCTTGTCTTCTCCGATTTCTCCCTTGTCGGAGAATCCCCCGCACTGCCGCCGACAGTTGATGACTGTCTTCTCGATGCTTTTGGTATCTCCGGCATATCCCGAGCCGTGTGGTTCGTATCTGCCATATTACTTCTTGAATGTCTCCGGAATCCATTACAGCAATTAATTTCCCCACACAAAGGGTGAAAAAATTTTATAATAAAACCCAAAACATATATTTTTTAATTAAAAAATTCATTTAAAATTGCGTAAACATTATGAAACTAGAAAGAAAAATTTAGTAAAGAACATAAAAAAATACAAAAAAAAAAAAAAGCAAATAAATGATACCTTGAGAAGCTAATTGGCCAGAGGCATCTCCAGGATCACCTTTGAATTCAGTCATCTGCATTCACTTGCTCGTAAGAACACCATACAAATTAATTATAAATTATAAAAATTAAAAAATTAAAAATGAAAGAAAATTTAATGAATAATTATGTATATATATTTTAAGATATAAGATTTATTTATTGATATATATATATATATATATGTATATATGGATATACCCAGCTTGGAGAATTGACTGAAGGACCATCCCATCCAATATGGGCAACATGTTTGACATCTGTGGGTACACCAATCTGCATTTCAGGTTCTTTCTCATTATCTGCAAAAATTCAGGTTTTTTTATTGTTATTTTTATGAGAGAAAGAAGGGGGGAAATGGGTTTTTTTCAAATTTTAAATTTTATTTGCTTACCAAATATTTGAGAAATGTATCTGAGGCCTTTGAGGAGGCCTTTCATTTTATTGTTATTAGACATTATTGTGGAGGACTGAGGTGATCTGCTTTGGTCTGTGCTTTTGGGGAAGAAGATTGGATCAAATCAAAGCTTTGGGAGCTTCAAAAGTGAGCCAAAGTGGGAAGAAAAGGGCTCAAAATGAAAGAATGGAACCCCAAATGGAGGCCGAAATGAGGCAAAAAAGCATGGAAATTAGCCATGAAATCAAATGAGCATGAGAGTAGGGAGGAGGAGGAGGAGGAGGAGGAGGAGGAGGAGGAGGAGGAGGAGGAGGAGAAGAAGAAGAAGAAGAAGAAGAAGAATTAAAGAGGATGAGTTGTCTGAAGGAATGGATACCAATTACACCAAAAACAATATATGTTGAAACCAAAGGCGTGGTTGATTTCGTTCATTTGGTGGGTTTCAATTGGTTTGAATTTTGGCCACAAATTTTTCGGAACGTTAGGGATAAAATTAGGAAAGTTTTTTAGAGGTCTTCCTCTCGTCTCACTCTCAAATGTTGTTTTCGTCTTTCCTTTCTTTCATTTTTTACTCAAATTTCTACACCTACACCTTCTTTTGTGGTTCAACACCAATGACTCGTTTCCATTCTTCAATATACAATTCACCGAACAATATTACACAGCCTCTGTTTTTGGTTCACTTTGTTTCATACCAAAATTTGATGTTCATTTTTGTCCTCCTTTTCTCTCCCATAAATTTGAAGGGGTTAATATGGATGATTTATTATGAACAAATCCAAATGCTGATGCCTTTTCTATGAATTTCAAGATAATTGATACACACATTTGTCCTTGATGAATCTTCCTAAATAATGAGTAAAAAATGTGGCCAAGGATTGAAGTACTATACAACTTTCAATCTCAACTTCCAGTTTCATCCTGGAAAAGGAAGAAGGCATTTTTCAATTCAGAATCTCGGAAATTGTCTGATTTTCAATCCCACTACACAGAATTTAATTAAAAAAATGGAGAGGGGAACATTTAAGGAACAGATTTTTTGAGGTATTGAATCTCGTATTCCAGCCAAGTGGGTGCACAAAGATTTTTGTTCGTGAATAATATTTATAAGCACACTAGAAAACTATAGAAACAACTGAGAGATAGAGATGGGTCTGGAAAAGAAGTACGTGAAAGGAAAATACAGTTATTATTACATCTGCTTGAATCACAAGTAGAAATGTTCAGCTTGAATCTCTGCATCTGGGGTCGGATCTAAAAACACGATACAACGGCAGCAAACTCTTCGGAGGGATTTTGTGTCTTATAAGATGTGTCGACTGACCTGTAATGTTCATTTCGTGGTTGAGTTGGGCGATGTCCAATGTACAAGAGAGAACTAAATGATGCAAATAATTGCAAGTGCAAGGGATTTATCCCTCTGATGCAAAATGCAAATTGCCTCTTGATGAAAATCTTCTTGTTACTTGTTACTTCCTGATTGACAGAAGTTCAAAGCTCCGGAGAGGATCGTCACGACCGCTTTTTGTTGATTGTCGAATAAATGAGGTTGGTTTTGTCTCGTGAGAAGAATGAAGTCTCTGTGTGGTAGAGGGGCGCCCAGTGCTGGAAACAAGTCGACGACCCTCACCACTGTGATCACCAGAAGAACCAGGCTTGCTGTTTGTAATTATAGCTCTTCTTGAGGAGCTTCCATATCGAGAAGAACCACGTGCTCGGTCAGGATCAGGAAGCTGAAACCAAGGGTAGGAATAAATTCAAGTGGAAAGTTAATGTAACAACTCGTCTACAAATACAAGGACAATAATCACAGCAACATTAAGGGAAGAAAGGTCATCTATGTAGTACTACCCTACAAATTTACCACTAAGGTCATCTGAATTTGGTTGTCAGAAAAATCCAAGGACAATAATCACATCCAAGCAAAACAAAACTATGCAAACACTTCAGCGATTTTTACTCTCATGAATGTGAACTGAATGGCTTAATCATCTAATGCAAGAGAAGGAACATACATTAAAAACATTTTTAGTTCAATTCAATGAAGATAATTTACCACATCCTCGTGAGCCTTTTGTTTAGGATGATCAACATGTGGACTGGAACCAGAGACATTCCTCCTGGAAAATACTTCAACTGCACCTGACAATCTTTCTCGGATCTCTTTCCCAACTTTAACAAACAATACCAAGTGATAAGTTATACGTTCAACACTAAAGTGCACCTATATTTTCGAAAAATTATGTTCCATAGTCCTTAAAAATAATTTTTTTCTAAGTAGGGAAATGTCAAGGAAGCAGACCTGAGGTTCTCTCTGGCCTTTCTGCAGATGGTCCTGCAGTAAGTGCAGCTTTTCCACTTGACTGCTACAAATGGAACCAGAAACCAAAATAACAAATCCAATAAAAAAAAAGAAAAAAAAAATATATATATATATATATACACACACAAAAGGAAAAAGAATGCAAGTATTTACTCGTCCTCTGGAACTGCTGCCACCACTTTGAGGGTGGTGCTTCAGTATAGTCCAGTCAAACACATAATCAAATTGATAGCCTGAAAGGATATTCATAACCTACTGAGAAATCCTTATTCAACGCTGAGAAGTAAAATGGATAACAAAAAAAGGAGACAAAAAAGCCTCAAAACAGCGCTTTAAATAACAAAAAATTTCTAATTGAAGAATTCAGATGAATTATTATACAAAAACACAGGTAAAGGCCTATGAAGAGGAATGACAGAAAATGGCTCCACTTGAGGGAGAAAAAGAAACCTTGAACCCAAGGCCTTAAAAGAGGGCTATAGAAACAAATATTGCAAATATAATGTTAGGAGTATTGAGATCAAGTACAACGAGTTACCTTCTCGTATGAATAAATCGCGAAAAAGTCGCTTTAAATATGAATAATCTGGCTTGTCCTCAAATCTCAGTGATCGACAGTAATGGAAATAAGATACAAACTCAGGTGGATGTGATTTGCAAAGCACCTATAAAATATAATTACAATGGATTTGTACAACAGCAGCATAGAGACTAATTGCCCATAAAAGAGAAGTATGTTCTATGGTGAGGTAATGTTCAGTTGCAAGGAATGAACAAAAGGTTAGTAAAGAATATATATAAGATATAATATTATTATAGTGTTTGCTCATCAACATTTTTATTCCTATTGTGTGGTGGTGGGGGTAGGGGGCATTGTCATTTGATCTTAATAATTCTTTTTGGGTTATTAAAAACTACTCATGTAAGAAATACTAACTAATTATTTTAAATAAAATTAACATTAATTAATAGTAATTACTATTTAAATAATAATAACTTAATACTTGCAAATAAAACCATCATTGTTACCAATTTGATAATTCTAATTGAATGTTACACATGTGAGCACATATGCAGTATGTGATTTTCTTTTAGATTCTCTGGGGTACCTCAATAGGAGTCGACATTTTCTTTTCACTGATTTTGTCATACTTTTGCTTCTTCGTGCCTGCCTTAAGCCCCTGCCAGGGAAGGCTGAAACAGAAATTTTAGAAGTCATTATATGAAAACAAAAAGCAAGATGAGGCAGAATTCATGAAATAATTGAGCGCCTTGAGAGTATTCTTTAGGAGTTCAGTAGACCAACCTTCCTCTTAGGAAATACATAAGCACATAACCAAGAGACTCTAGGTCATCCCTTCTACTTTGCTCTGCCCATAAAAGAAGCATAATATTATTAAAAATATCTTGAGGCATTTACAAAGTTTTGAACTCTAGTTCCTTCCAAGACTACTCACCAATTCCTAGGTGAGTGCTAACACTAGCATAGCGAGCTGTGCCAGTAAGGTTCTTGTTCTCCCTGAAAAATAGGTGAAAAGACCGTAAAGATTCTAGTACATAGATACCTCACTTATCTCAATCTTCTAAGAACTAGCCAATTTTGAACAAAACATATACAGATCTTGCCATATCGCAAATAGAACCATAATTTCTCAGAACAGTATCAACCTGTATGGTATATGCTTATGAGTCTGCAGATCTCTATACTTCTTTGCGAGGCCATAGTCAATGACATATACCTGTAACAGCATAATTCAACAAAACACAGATTAGAAAAAACTACTAACTGTAATTGCAACTACTAGGCTGTAACAAAAAATAATAAAAATATCACTATACTTCATCATAACTATATTAGATACAATGGAAAAATATAAAACTTTGTTCCTTTGAAATCATTTTAAACCATATTATCCGGAATTTCTATAACTCGAAATTGAATCACTATAAGACCAGAACCTAATAAAATTTCCCTTAAATAGGGCATAGAGAATCACATAAAACTACACAAGAGCACTACCTGATTGGCTTTCCGCCCAAGTCCCATTAAGAAGTTGTCGGGTTTTATGTCACGATGGAGAAAACCTCTTGAGTGCATGTACTCAACCCTGTTAATCTGAAAGTTACAATAAATAGAGAGGGAGTTAATTAGTTTCACCATCCAACAAATGCTCGTGTATACGATACAAAAGTAGCTCTGTGCACTTACTAATTGATCTGCAAGCATCAAGACAGTTTTCAATGTAAACTTTCTATTACAGTAGTTAAATAAATCTTCCAAACTTGGCCCAAGAAGATCGATCACCATAATGTTGTAATCACTCTCAACTCCAAACCACTTCAGGTGGGGTATTCCCGCTTCATCAATAAAATATAGAATTTAGTAACATCGTAAAAGCTCTTATTAAAAAAAATGATGACCCCTGGTACTAGTACCAAGAACATCTAACTGTCCCCTGGTATCTTCCACCAGCACATTATGCAAACTACATATTGCAACGCCACATATATCTTTACTTCCCCAGTACTTAGACAATTAGACAGCCAACCTACGGTTTGTACACCATCTAATCATCAGAGAGAAAAAGAGAGAGAGAGACTCACTTCCTCCTTGAAGAAGCATATACAATTTGGACTCATAATGAAGCTGAGGATGCTTGGTTTTCACAGGTTCCTGAAATTAAAAAAAAAAATAATAATAACTGGGCTTAGAAGATGGTTATAACTGACGCTTCATATAATATGATCAAAAGACCTTTATAGCTAACAGCAATATTATCACAAGAAAAAATCAATGGTGAAATTGATGCAGCAACTACTACTAATGGAAGGTAAGCGGTTAGTTGAAAGCAAAATAAAAATGGTGAGTATTCTTCCATTCAAGACCCAGTCACATACTAGTTTGACTGCAACCTCCTCCCCAGTTTGCACATTAACAGCTGCCATAATAAACAAAACAAACGAATCATCACCACGCTTGCTAAATATACAAAAGTTACAAAAGAAAACAAAACAAGAGAAACCATTCTGAGACACACCTAAATAGAGCTCTCCAAAAGACCCACTCCCAATCTTCCTCCCGAGCTTGAACTTCCCCCCAATCACATGGTCCATGATCCAATTCTTTAATCAAAGTCCACCCAGAAACTAAATGCGACAACACCAACCCAGATTCACCTCAAATCGTCGCCTACACGAGCATGATCCTTTCCCCGGCAGCTAATTCCACTGCTAACGACTTCAGCAGATTAGAGATAAAGCTCCAGGGAGACCCTCGCTCAGCAATCAAATTGAAGAACAAGAAACTCCCCTAGATTTCTATAGACGATGATGATACTGAAAGAACGTTATCAAAATCAAAACTACTCAAAGAAGAGCATCCTATTCAACTACATGTTTTAAGAATAGGACCCCATTAGATACTCAACCTCAGATGGTGAATTGAAACCCTAGTTTGAAGGAAACCAAGCTACATTGACCGGAAAATAAATATTAAATGAAAATCTGTCTTGAAAGATGAAATTGAGAAAAAAAAAATTAATGGACGAAAGGGACAAACAGTAATCGAAGAAGATGGGTTCGGATCAGAAATGGATGACAGAAAATTTAGGGGAAGAAAATTTATATATTGAGAGAGAAAGAAAGAAAGAAGATGAAAAAATATAAAGAAAAAGGAAAAAAAAAGAAAAGAAAGAGGAGTGGATGAAACCAGAAAATCGTCGCTACGAAGAATAAGAAGGAGAAAGAGGTCGGGCGGCCGATATATTTCTCCCTCTTCTCCTCTCTTTTCCCCTTCCTCTTCTCTCAACTCTTTTTCTTTATTATTATTATTATTTTATTTTTGCAGAACAGACTACTGCTTTATTAATTGACTTTTTTTTATTACTATTTTAGCCCCTCGGTGTTATTATTGTTATTTTTTTCTAATCTTACTTTAATTAGTATGTAATAAGTTCTTTTAGTGTCATATGATTATTTATATTCAAATTTAATTCAACTCTTTTATATAATTATTGTCGTATTAGACACCATGATATCCGATCCTTCACTTACAATATTTCTTTCTTTTTTTTAAATGTATTTTTTAAGTTTAGATAACATAAAATTGAAAAATTTTGTGACCCATAGGTGGTTTAAAGTTGGTAGAATTGTTTAATTTAATAGTTTTTAAGGATTAAAGATGTATATATATTTAAAAATAGTTTTATGATGTGAAATTAATGGAGGGTATATTGGTAAATTAGTAAATGGAGTGCCGCGCCGAACACGTTTGTGCTGTCGATTGAATGGAAAGATAGAGCCCACATTGCAGTTTGTTACAGAGAAACGTGCTTCGCCTTGGCCCCAGCCGGCAACCATCTCTTCTTTATTTCTTTCAAAAGCCGAATTGTACACAGAGTAGAGTTTCTAATATTTAATTTTCCATCTACTCCCTCTTTTCTCTATTATTTTCAATCTACCCCTCTTCCTTTCTTATTATTAGCTTGGTACAAATTAGAAGTTCAAACTCGACTCAAGCACAACTTAAACTTAACTCTAAATGGTTCGGTTCAACTTATTTTTTCATTAAAATGGATAGATCATCGTAATAAAAATTCGACTAACTTGTGACTAGTCTATTAGACTATGTTTAAATCAGTCGAATGAGATTATTTTTTAAAACACAAATGTGGATATGTAGATTTTGTTTGTCACAAAAAAGTGTTAAAAACTAAACTATATAAATTTAAATGCTAACTGAAAATTTATATTATCGATAAATTTATAAAATGAAAGTAATAAAGAATATAAATAAATTTAGCGAATCGACCCAAATTTTGATTCAATGAGGTAAGTCCAATGGTTAGATCGTGGCCTAGCGATCGAACATTGGTTAGCATGATTCAAGCTCTAATGGTATTTTTGACCCATTGTACTTAGACTTGGGTCAAGTTTGAATCTTCATTTTGTAAGATCGAATTGTGGCAATGTGATCTATGAACGTGGACGATGCATGAAATCAATTTTGTCCATAGCAAATTTTGATTTTTTCATAAATGTCCTATTTGTGTCCAACTGTATCAACAAACACGACAATTGAAACGTGTATATTGTTTTTTTTTAATGAATTTTAGGTTTTTTTTTGTATGACATTATTTATTTTTTTAGAAGTTATGGATACAAAAATATAAATTTTCAATATTTTAGATAATTGTTTTTATTTTGAAACAATATATTTAACTAAATATATTTTATTTGGTGCAATTTAAATTTACATTACATGAATTTTGGCATTTAATTATTTAATGTTATATTTGTCATCGTTTCTATGTATATATGTGTGGTTGATATGTGAATTAAAAGAAAAGTCAGGTTAATTAAATAAAAAAATTTAAAATTGAATAGACATAAAATTGAAAATTTGAAAATGATTAAACTTTAAATTTATTAGACCATTTTTTTTAAATTACAAAATAAATAAACGTAACCCTAAAATTTTAGAATTCGTAATTTACAAAACTGATATGGATTGAATTTTCTGGCGCGCACATGCGCACATTAGCCACAAAAGAAACCGTGCATCTGAAGTTTTATTTCTGGTCAGAGCGACAATCGGTCGATAACATTAAATCAGTCGGAGGCGGTGCCGGACCTGCATTTCGGTTTCACGGATCCCGTGACCTCCCGTTGCACGGTAAAGAAATCGGATTCATTCGTTCATCTTCCGTTTCGCTATTCAAGAGAAAAAGAATTCTCAATCCAGAGATTGCTGCATTCTATCTTGCGTACGACCTTTTGTTCCAAAGCCGTTTTTGTTTGTTTTAATTGATGTTAGTTCTCGTTTGGTTGCTTCACAGCGCTTCAATTTAGTTTTCAGATTGTTCTGATTGATCGGATTAAACACTTGTGAATAAAATTAAGGGAGTTATTTTCTTCTTGTGTTCTAATTTTGCATGAACAGGTCGGGTGTGGAGCTTCATCGACTGTGGGACTGAATGTTGAATTTGATGCAGTTTAGTTTTGTTTGGTAGGTTTTCGTTTTGGATGCATGATGCAATGTGTAGAGTGAACCTACGTGTTTGATTCGATGGAGGAAGAGGAGGATCGGATTTTTCTGAACAGCTTGGGTGTGACATCTGCTAATCCGGAGGATATAGAGCGGGACTTGTTAGAGAAGGTATTGCCTGAATTCTTTACTTATGATACTTATCGCGTAAGTTTTTGTTTGTAGCGTGTAATTATTTTACTGTTTAGGTTCATAATGGTTTTGTCTATTTGGATTAGCTTTTTGTGTGTAGCGTGTAATTATTTTACTGTTTAGGAACATTAATGTCGGGTATTCATGTAAAACACCTGAAACTGAACTCAGTCTGCAATTCGCAAGTGTCAACAAGAAATCAGATATAAACTAGTAGCAGTTAACACCATCGAATGATTTGTTTTTGAATTGCAGGCAAAAAAGAATGTTGAGGATGGTGCTGAAACTGGAGGGTTTGCAGAAGAGAACACTGGTGGTAAGTTAGGTAGCGCTGCCTCATCTTCTGCCAGTCATGTGCAGCTCTATCAGAAGCTTAGGGCTGTAGAATATGAGATAGGCGCTGTTGCGTCAACAGTGGAACCGGTGAAAAAACTTGAAAGAAATGAAAAACATTCTCACGTGGGCACTGACTCTCATGAGCATGGGCGTGAAGAGGATGGTGTTTCAGCTTCTGCGGATGACCTTCAGCATGCCCTAGCAGTTGACAGACTAACAAGCCTGAAGAAAACCCAACAGCAGTTGAAGAAAGAGCTTTCCCATTTGAATGACAAGCACGCTGAGACAATATTGGAGATAGTAAAGGACAAATCAAAACCTAAGAGAAAGTCTAAAGAGGTTAAGAAATCAGGAAACAACGGAGAAAAGAGGTTGAAGGTCGTGTCATTTGATGAAGATGACGATTTTGATGCAGCTTTGGATGCAGCCACTGTGGGCTTTGTTGAAACAGTGAGTTTAGCTGTTTTCAAATGCCGTACTCTGTAAGATGTGTAACAAGTCTTCTGTACCTGTAAACTGAAAAAGCTTTTTACAATTGACATTGAAAAAAAAAAGAAAAAGTTATGCAGTAGGGGAGTAACTTTGCATTCTTTGTCTTAGGAAAGAGATGAATTGGTACGGAAGGGAATTTTAACACCATTTCACAAGCTAAAGGGCTTTGAACGCCGTCTTCAGAACCCAGGGCAATCAAGATTTCAGAACCTTGGGCAATCAAGACGTGAAGTAAAGGAGGAAGAAGAGGAAAATGATGACTTTGCTTCTGACAGTGTTGCTAGAGCCATCCATTCAATGTCAGTGGCTGCACAAGCTCGGCCAACCACTAAATTACTTGGTCTAGAAGCTTTGCCAAAGCTTGATCCACCAACTCGTCCTTTCTACAGGTTAAAAAAGTATGCAAAGGTTCCTCTATCTGCAGAAGAAAAAGCTGCCAAGAAAATAAAAGGCAAAAAGACTAGACGGCCTTTGCCAGACAAAAAATATAGGAGACGAATTGCTCTGGAGGAAAGAGATGAGGAAGCTACTGGTATGTCTCTTATTTAACATGTGGTTGTTCTACAGCTTATTTCTTCAAGTTCACGCTGCAGTTGCTTTGATTCTATTGTTGGCAGCCGTCTCTTTTACATGATGTTAACGTCTAAAATCTAATAATGTCTGTCAATTGTTCATACTGAGTATGCTTTTCTAACCTCTGTTCTGGTTGCTATCTTCTCTGTGATCTAAGAAGGTCACGTTTGTTGTCGTTTTGCAATTAGAGTACAATAAGGCTACGATTGAAGCCTTGAAGATTGAATATGTTTAATTGGCTTATAGCCTGTGAATGCAAATAATACTTATAACTCAGGGTTTTTTTTTTCTTTCTAAATTTCTATTTCCCTTTTTGATTTAGGACTTGTCCTTAAGTTCATTCTGCCTAGTTGTCAAAGATGGGTATTAAATAGTATATTTCTAAATGATGCAGACGAACGAATGGTTTTATCAGGTAGGTATATGATAGTAATCATCTGTAAATGAATTAGTTGGTGTTGTCAAGTCCTTTTAGCCACATATTCAGATGCTTGCAAACTGCGAGAAAAATTTCTTAGGTGTCTCTATGGAATTTTGTTAGTTGAGAAAATTTACTTCATGTTGTAATTTTTAATAATCAAATGCAAGAACTCATGCTTTTACCACCATGTAAGTTGCTTGAAAATTTCTTACATATTTAGCTTAGAATTTGTTATTTATGTTGCAGAGAATCTGTCAGATGGTTTGCTTACATCAAGTTCTGAAAGAGAAGATTCTGGAGATTTAGAAGATGATGTTCCAGAACCTTCTTCCGTAACACTTGATGGTGGGCTGAAAATTCCTCGGAGCATATTTGATCAGCTCTTTGATTACCAAAAAGTTGGGGTGCAGTGGTTATGGGAATTACACTGCCAAAGGGCAGGTGGAATTATTGGAGATGAGATGGGCCTAGGGAAGACGGTCCAGGTATTGGCATTTTTAGGTGCATTACATTTCAGTAACATGTATAAACCAAGCATCATGATTTGCCCTGTTACACTAGTTAGACAGTGGAAAAGGGAGGCACGGAAGTGGTGCCCAGGCTTTCTGGTGGAAATTCTACATGATTCTGCTCATGATCCCTCTTGTAGGAAGATGCGAGAAAAATCTGATGAAAGTGATGATAGCAAAGATTCCGAGGAAAGTGATTATAGGAAAAACTTACTGTGCAAAGGCACAAAAAAATGGGATTCCTTGATAAACCGTGTTTTGAGGTCAGAATCTGGTTTGCTCATTACAACTTATGAACAACTACGACTGTTAGGCGAGAAGTTGCTCGACATTGAGTGGGGTTATGCAGTCCTGGACGAAGGACATCGTATTCGAAATCCAAATGCTGAAGTCACCTTAGTTTGCAAGCAGCTACAAACTGTGCACCGGATAATAATGTCTGGTTCTCCAATTCAAAACAAATTGTCCGAGTTGTGGTCCTTGTTTGATTTTGTTTTCCCTGGGAAGTTGGGTGTGTTGCCTGTATTTGAAGCAGAGTTTGCCGTTCCTATATCTGTTGGTGGCTATGCTAATGCTTCCCCGTTGCAAGTATCAACTGCATATAGGTAAATATTGTGACATTTTTGCCCAAGTTTGAGTTCTTATTTTTATTATTCCCCCTCTTTTCGCTTTTTCCTGGAAAATATATAGAATTTATGGCTATTTTGTTTTTTTAAGTTAAAAAATTGGGGCGAAGTTTTGAATCTTTCGTCCCTTGGAAGAGTTTACTAATGCCTCGAGTGTGAGGGCTTACTAGTTGAGTTAGGATCAGAACGGAGGTTTATGAGTTGATAAGCGGATTATGAGGTGGGTTTATCGTGATAACATGTAAAAGATGTTTTAATGAAATGAGTGGATGGAGATAGTTATTTGGTCTTGCGTTCTCTCTCCCTCCTTCAGTAGCTGAACATCACAACCTTTGAACTTCTCACTATGCAGGTGCGCTGTCGTTCTTCGTGACTTGATTATGCCTTATCTTCTTAGAAGGATGAAAGCTGATGTCAATGCTCATTTGCCAAAGAAGACTGAACACGTTCTCTTCTGCAGCCTTACGTCTGAGCAACGTTCTGTCTATAGAGCATTCCTTGCAAGCTCTGAAGTGGAAAGTATTTTGGATGGGAATAGAAATTCTCTTTCTGGAATTGATGTAATGCGTAAAATTTGTAACCACCCAGATCTACTCGAGAGGGAACACTCTTTCCAGAATCCTGACTATGGGAATCCTGAACGTAGTGGAAAAATGAAGGTGGTCGAGCAAGTGCTGAAGGTCTGGAAGGAGCAAGGTCATCGTGTTCTTCTTTTCACGCAGACCCAACAGATGCTTGACATTTTAGAGAGATTTCTGGTCGGCAGTAGTTATACCTACAGGAGGATGGATGGTGGTACTCCCGTCAAACAGAGAATGGCATTGATTGATGAATTCAATAATTCCAGTGAGGTCTTTATTTTTATTTTAACAACCAAAGTCGGTGGTCTGGGAACCAACTTGACTGGAGCAAATAGGGTGATAATTTTTGACCCTGATTGGAATCCGTCGACTGACATGCAGGTAATATGCCACGTTTCTATTTTTCCATTTTAATCTATTGAAGTAGTGGCTTGAGACATGTCCACTGAAGGTGTGTCGAATTACTGTATTGCCCCTGAAGTTACATGTAGTTTTGGTAGTCAGCGTCTTTAATATTTCTCTGCTTGTTACAAGATTATGGAATTCTTTTTGTTCCTATTCTCTGCTACGGGGCGATAACATTATAGGCAACTCAAATCTAATTTAGTCGTTAATTTTCCTGATTACAGGCAAGGGAGCGTGCTTGGCGTATTGGTCAACAGCGGGATGTAACAGTGTATAGATTGATCACTCGTGGAACTGTAGAGGAGAAGGTGTACCATCGACAGATATATAAGCATTTTCTCACTAATAAGATATTAAAGAACCCACAGCAGAAAAGGTTCTTTAAGGCTCGAGACATGAAGGATCTCTTTACGCTACACGAGGATGGGGAGGATGGATCAACAGAAACATCTAGTATTTTCAGTCAGTTGCCTGATAATGTAAATGTGGTTGGTGCTCAGAAGAATGAGAAGCATGAGCAGAAATCTGGCAGTGGCTCGGCATTGTTTGCAGACTCTGCTGATGAAAAACCAAGCAAATCAGAGATTGAAACTCCTGGAAGGAATGGTTCTTCTGTAGAGATGGGACAGGCCGGTGGAACAGACGTAGACACAGGTATCTTGAAGAGCCTTTTTGATGCGCACGGTATTCATGTAAGTCTCATCCTTTATGACTTCTACCAACCATTTTATGTAATGTTAAGCATGTTTTGGAGTGATTTTATAAATAATGATTTGAGTGAAAATGATTTATTTACAAGAAAGTTTATTAAAAGTGCTTTTTCGCCCCATAAAATCACTTGACATTTGATTACACTTTTAAAAGTGATTTTGAATAATTAACTTCAAAATAATAGTTTAGACATAACAAAGGTGACTCATCCATAACTTTTCTATACAGTTTTTTTTTTTTTTTTGCCTCTTTGTGGTGTGTATTACATCATTCTTAAAATCAAATATGCAGAGTGCCGTTAATCATGATGTCATTGCTAATGCTGATGACGGGGAGAAGATGCATCTAGAGGAGCAAGCTTCTCAAGTTGCACGTAGAGCAGCCGAGGCATTGCGGCAATCTAGAATGCTGCGAAGTAATGAGAGTATCTCTGTTCCAACGTGGACTGGAAGGGCTGGAACTGCTGGTGGACCATCGTCTGTGCGTCGGAAGTTTGGTTCGACTGTTAACTCACTGGTAAACAGCAATTCCAAATGCTCAGCAATTCCAAGAAACGGAGCTAGCCATTTAAATGGCTGCATAGCAGCTGGAGCATCTTCCGGAAAGGCCTTGTCCTCAGCAGAGCTACTTGCTAAAATCCGAGGAAACCAAGAAAGAGCACTCGGCGCTGGGCTTGAACATCTACCACAACCAGCTCCTTCAAGTACTCCAAACAATGTAAGAGGTGCAAATGTCGGTCCTTCTTTTAGAGTACAACCCGAAGTATTGATTCGTCAAATGTGTACATTTGTTCAACAAAGAGGTGGAACCACAGATTCGGTCAGTATTGTACAGCATTTTAAGGACAGGATACCCCCAAATGATCTGCCCTTGTTTAAGAATCTGCTGAAAGAGATAGCAATATTAGAGAAAAGCCCCAGTGGTTCATTCTGGGCTCTTAAGCCAGAATATAAACAATAATCTAAGCACGGTTAGTTTATTACTTCCATAGCACCAATCACTCGAGGCCCTTTCCACTCCCGATTTCCAGAGTCGGAATTTTGTTTATGATATATCATTCTTTCTCATCATCGATTTAGTTTCGCTATCCTATTGGGCGTAGACTTTTTTGTTTTTTGTTTTTTGTTTTCTAACCAAGCTGCGAAGGGCATTGGTACAGTTAATCTGGAGAAGATAATCAACGATTCAATTTGTAGAGTCTTCAAGTTATCTTACGCTATGGCATATTTGTTATTGCAAATTGCAATTCTATTCATTTTTATAGCCTCCCGTGAAACATTGGTTGTAAATTTGGTTGGGATTTCAATCTCAATGGATAGCTCATCTTTAAAATTTTGCTTGTACTCTAAACTCCCAACTACATCTATTCACAACCACTCCACTTTAACAAACACTCGATAATTGTTAATGTACCATTTCTAGTATCTTAGCAATATTCTCAATATCATATTAATATCTTAAAGTATTACTCGATCATTATTGGTAAGGCAAGCAAAAGTTGATCAACCCTCACAGTCTCGGATAGTTTCTAAATCCATGGGCGTCATTCTATCTCAAGTTTGAAGATCCCAGCATTCCACAAAAACAATTATAAAAGTGATCAGAACTACAACCACTCTACTTGATAGGAATGCAAATCCACCCATCTACAATGCCACAGAGTAGATTATGTTGCCAAGGGAACATTTAGAAGCTTATGCTTGCATAGTTAAAGGTATCACTCTTCCCGTAGAGACCCGCCCCTGTTTAAGCAGGGACAGGGGCCATGGCATTAATTAGTCAGTTATTTATTATATTTAGGAGGAAAGACCCTTCGAGTAGTCTGAGATAGCGATAGGCTTATATTTCTTTCCAAATTAATTTCAACACACACTGGCTCAGTGAGGCCTATCACCTTTATTATGTACACGACACATGAAAATTCGCAAGGACATAGTTATAAGTAGAATTACAAAATGGAATCAATTCAATTAGAAACAGAAATCGAAGGCAATGGATTGAAATGGGATACAGAGACAACTCGAGATAAATATCTCCATTAGGTAGGGAAAATAACTGGAGAAGTATACATATATATTCCAAGATTATTTTCCAAAAGATGGTATATGGTATTATCACTTATAACTCCCCTTTCACCTTTTTCTTCCCCTTTCACCCTCAAGATGAACAAAAAATGAAGATTACGAAACCTCCAGAAAAAACATCAAACTAAGATCTTTTGATATCAAACACCAGCTTACATTGATCAGAATGCTGCCCATCCTGATGCTGCTGCCTTTGTTGAACCTGGAGCAGAAGGAAGATTTTTCTGCAACCGTGATGAAACAAGAGTTAAAAATTGTTCTAGACTCGTTTATAATTGACATGAGTAACTAAGGAGTCATACACTCATGCTACATGAGCTACCGATGTTATAAGATAACCTAAAGAACAGGGATCAGTCAGATCCATCTTCAAAAAATAGAAAAAACATAAGCCTGTTGCTTAAGCATTAGAAATAACTCAATATATTCATTACACCCGGCACTATTCTTCAAGTTGACATGGCAAATAAAAGGGCAAGCTTCAACAGTAGCGTCTAAGAGTAGTTGTCATCTCCAATCACAAAGGAGAGAAACCAATATTTGAGTCTAATCAAACTTAGTAATTGTGTTTCCTAAAACTAATATAGATTTAAGTGGGTTGCGCATAAAGGACACAGATGAACCATAATACGTAAGCTAAAGGGGCAATTTATAGTCACTTAAGAATACCATTATTCTCTGTATCAAAGGTATAAGGAAAGAAACAACTAACAGCAGAAACTGTACCTCAAGTTGGGAAAGATCTGATAATGGATCGGCTGCATGCCTTACATTGTCCTTTTTTCCCTCGTGACCAACATCGCGGCATGCGCTGGCAGATAGCTTTCGAGCAGCAGGGTCATTTGGAGGGGGTGGAAGAGGAGACCTGATTTTCACAGCTCCAGTTGGTGGTGGAGCAAGACTCAATGCTTTTGGCTTTCCAGTACCAAACCCTGACATGCCAGCAGCTGATAGCATACCAGTTCCACCCGATGGTTTGTGCTTCACATTGATTCGAATTGTTTCACCTTCCTATCAACCAGCCCATCATAAAGAAACACAAGATCACAATGACAATATAAAGCGTTCTGATTTTGAAAACTCGATAACATTGAAGACCTGGGACATAATGAAGGCATACGAATAAAGCGCAGAGTAACTTTCTTATAAACTAACACCACCACTACCCAAGAGACTAAGCCTGCCATGAGCAAATCTATTCTATTCAATGTGAACCATTTATTTGCCTAATACTTAGATCAGAGATTTCATTTATCAGATCAGTTCACAGTCATCACATTTCACGTAAGCACATCATCAAATGTCCATAAAATCACTTCAAACGACTGTAACACCAAATTAATCAACTTCAGTCGCTGATGAAAAACAAAATTAGGGCAATACCTTCAGTCTGTGATTGACAGCAGGATGAATATCAATTTGGCTCTCTTCATTGACATCGCTGCCAGTACTGGGATCCTTCTCATGATCCCTCCTGACGTACTTCTCATGGTCGGACAATGCGACATTGAAATCAAAAGCTTCATTTCGCTCGGCAAAGCCTAACCCTACGAAAGCGTGCTTACCCCGTCCATCCTCGATCTTCAAAACGAAGTATCGAGAAGAGTCAAGAACGGTCTCGACGGAGTTGTCCCGCTGACCAGGATTAATAAAACAAGCAGCAAAGAGTTCACCGGAGTTGGGATCTTCCAACCGGATCTCACATCGGTCCTTACAGGACACAACCCTCAGGCGGCCGGACCAGATCTTATCGGATTGGAGCCACTCGCCGCACTTGTAGCCGCCGGATGTGGTTCGAGGAGGGATTTTGTAAACGGATACCTCGCGAACGACAAGGAGAGTGTGCTCGAAGGTCTCCTCGTCCTCCTCAAACGACATCGTGAAATTGTGAGAATGTGAGATCGATTGAGAAGAAAGCTTGAGGATTTACAGAGATGGAATTGGGGAAAATGGGATCCCCAAAGCCAAAGGAATTGAATTTATTGAGGAATTAACTATCAAGGTGAGCAGAAGACATCAGAACGAAAGAAGGAAAGAAAGAAAGAAAGAAACAGAGACGTGGCTTCGAAGATTAGGTGCTTTGCGTCACAGGTCAACTCTACTGTGAGACCCCGGAGAGCATATGCCAATTTACTAATTTGCCCTTTCCCGATATCAAAATAATAATAATAAAATATATATAAAGATAAATTGCAAATTTTATTTTTATTTTTTAGATTAAAAAACACTCATTGTTATGAGAAATATTAAAACTTTCCAGACCAAATTTAGGTATAACTTCCGACTCCAAACGTTGGACTAAAAAAAAATTAAAATTTTAAACATTATAATCTCAAATTTGTAATTTAAGTAATCTAACCACCCAAATTGAAATAAAAATAGAAAATATTGAGGGGGGAAAAAAAAAAGCTAAAAGACGAAAATAGCCTTTCCAGTTGATTTAAATACGTTGTTAAACCCTAGCTTCGCGATTACTTGTCTCCCGCCATTTCCGTTCTAGGGTTTTTCGTCTGGTATTGATTTCCAAAACCCTCGAATATTTGTATATTTCATTTACAAAATTTTCTTCGAGTTAATCATGAATGTTATGCAACTGTTCTTTGTTAAGGGCTTTTGCATGAAGTTATGTGGAATGACTTGATTTTTCTCCAAAGATTTTCAGGTTTGAGTGTTTAGCAACGATGTATCTTCAGTTTTACATAAACGATAATGGCGACAAAGTCTACACCACGAAGGTTTATTTTCCTTCCTATTTTTTATCCTTCTGTTTAATGGTTAATCGATGACTACCTATTTTCTCTGCTGGTCCGGGTTTGATTTTTATATCTTATATGCATAAACTGCGTTTGTAGTGCTGTTTAATTGAGATATAAATGACGTTAACTTCCATTCCAACTACGGAGTATTGGTCTTATTGCGTTACCAATAAGCAGTGATTCTATGGACCCCCTGATTTTGAAGATAAGGAAGGTTTACTGACCTTCAGTTTGGAGATTGGAACATTTATTTAATTCTATTTGTGCAGGCCTTCTTTTAAAAAAGATAAGAGCTATACCTATGTTGAGATTGAAGTAGATAGGCTACCATCATTCAGTGCCAGTGTGCAGTTTATATTTACATTGTATACCCATCCAATGGTTGATTAAATCTATAGTGACACCTTTGCTTAAAACGTCTTGATTTTCTGCAAAGTTGGCAGTTTGCTTAGAACTTCCGATCTTCCCTTCTTTCTTTCACCATATCATGATGGTAGATTAGAATTACCTTGATCCTTCCCTGACATTGAGTGGGGAGAAGGTATTAGATTTTAGACGCCATTCTTTCTCTACTATTGGATTGGGTTTCACTACCAATGGTCTTCCATCATCACTGGCCCATTGCTTGGGACAAGTCTCTAGAGAAAGGAGAGCCTGGGTTTTGTAAGGACACTCAACTTCAGGATTCCTGTATCCCTGATTTACTTAGAAAATTTGATGGGTTGTTGAAGACACTATGCAAGCAATACATTTCTTCTGATAAAATCATTCCCTCATCATTAATGCAGGAATTTGGATGTACTCGTTCATGGCAATGTTTTCTTGCCATCCGAGTATGGTGGTTGTTTCTCCTCAGAGGTGCTATTTTGTTACCTCATTAAATTTGTAGATCCCTTTCTTATGTACCAAGTTTTTCAAGATCTTGTGGACTCTCAAAATTCAAAGCAATTCTAAGTATTTTGGCTGGGGTCCTTGCTCTTGAGGATTGAAAGCTGCTAGTACTTTGCAATGAATGTGTTCTTTCAAGTTTTTGTCTCTTTAGTGGCACATTATTTATGAACACCATGGGAGATATTAAGCACCATTCCCTGTACACTGTGAAGCTGTGGATGGCTTTTTGAACACCTTTAGCCTCTAGCGATGCTCACCTAACTCCTTTTCTGAAGGTTTAGATAAACTTTTATGAGTGTTCCATTTCTCTGATATTTCTTCAGACCAATACATCATCAATGGAAATCTTAAGGAAGCTGGGGCTGGAGGAGTTGGAGTCCCTTTAAAACTCATTCATCTTTCGAGTTTTTTGGAGATATTTCAAGGCCTGTAGAATTTACCCTGATTCTAATTATATCAATTTATGCGTTTGAATACATGATACATGTTGGAATGCTGTAAGATAATACTATAAGACCTTCAATGGATAAATTCTCCAAAATTACTTTTCCTAACTTCCACTTACCCAGTGGTTTCCATTTCCATTTCCAATTTCTTTCAATGGTACAGACCTGCTCTCGTGCTACTCTTTTTTCCCTCCTTGACTCAATTGACAACTATAACACAATGTCGTTGCAGACTGCCAGCTTTGAGGCATAGACAAGATATTTTGTAACGACCCAGATCCACCGCTAGCAAATATTGTCCTCTTTGGGCTTTCCCTTTCGGGCTTCCCCTCAAGGCTTTAAAATGCATCTACTAGGGGAAGGTTTCCACACCTTTATAAAAGTTGATTTGTTCTCCTCCCCAACCAATGTGGGACATTACAATCCACCCCCCCCCCCCCCCAGAGCC
>NW_019268579.1:729437-738435 GCF_002738365.1 Cucurbita moschata
CCCCCCCCCCCCCCCTTCAGGACCCAACGTCCTCGCTGGCACTCGTTCCTTTATTCAATCGATGTGGGACTGCCTCCAAATCCACCCCCCTTTGGGGCCCAGCGTCCTTACTGGCACACCACCTCGTGTCTACCCCCTTTTAGGGAACAGTGAGAAGGCTGGCACATCATCCGGTGACTAGCTTTGATACCATTTGTAACGACCCAAATCCACCGCTAGCAGATGTTGTCCTCTTTGGACTTTCCCTTTTGGGCTTCTCCTCAAGGCTTTAAAACACGTCTACTAGGGGAAGGTTTCCACACCCTTATAAAGGGTGATTTGTTCTCCTCTCCAACCAATGTTGGGACATCACATATTTATTGTTTAGGGTCTGGATTTTATTCAGCACCAACTAAATTCTAATGGGCCTGTGCTGAGTTTTTAGAGTTGATAGTTATTATTATTATTTTTTTTAATTTATTTTTCATCTTTGGTAGAATTGTACATTTTAAAATGAAAACCATTTTTTTTCAATAATATACAAATGAGTCAACCCCTGCGTAAGCTTCAAGTACCTTGTACCCATTGTTAATTTCCTTGCTCTCTTTATACTTTAATATGTGATGTATGCTAAATTATTTAGTTTTCATTTTCCTCTATTGTACAGAAAGAATCGCCTCTAGGTTTGGTCACACAATCTGCTCATCCAGGTACTCTTGTGCATTATCTTCCTAGTATTGTTCCATCTCGTTAATATCAATGATTTTGGTAGGGAGAAAGCGCATGCTTGTAATATCTTGTTATCTTTGTCTTGTGGTTTATTTGAGTTGTAGTTGTGAAGATTGCAATTATACATTCTTGAGAATAGATTTGCCCCGTTGATAACGTAATTTACACCGTGCGGATGGCATTAGAGATAACTTAATTTATTCTCTATATTGTGTGATTGGCTTAGTTCAGATTTATCTGCACGCCTGCCCCCCCTCAATGGGATCTTGATTTTAGCAGCTTCAAACCTGATTACCTGTTGTACATTTTCTGACTGCAGCCCGTTTCTCCCCTGATGACAAATACTCGAGGCAGAGAGTTCTTCTTAAGAAGCGATTTGGCTTGCTACCCACGCAGCATCCACCTCCAAAGTACTAAGCCGAGTGCGTTATCAAATCAGTTGATTCTTCTGTTTAGTCACCCCCCCAAATAGTAGATCGTGACTTGATGAAAGTTTGATCTGTGGCTTGTAATCGAGCTGTAAAGCACAAACCAATGTTGAACCTTTCTTTCAGCTTGGCTTTATATTGGCATCGAACTTTATTTTACCGAAAGCAAACTTATCTACTTTGAAGAACTGGTTAATGCAAGATGATGGACCTTTTTTTCATACTTTTTTCCCCACTTTTGTACAACATTGCAGTTGTCAAGCACCAATGTCAGCTGAACCTTTCTAAAGTTGTCCTTGTATGTGTATTTAACCTGATTTGCTAACAATCAATTGAGCCTAAGCCATAAGGTGGGAGTCCCCAATTCCTTCGGTTGGTTTTGAAGTTCAAGTTCCCTCTGTCCTGGTTTGCTGTCAAGACATATGCACCTGAAATTGGACGATTACAACTTGGGAATTCATCTTGTGCACAGCTACTAAGGTACGCAAGGTTCATTTTGTGATCCAGTGGTTGGCTGAACTACAATTAGATTAACAGGGTTATGTGCTTCTCTTGGCCAGTGAATATGCCTTTTATTTCAGGATATTAGAATTTGAACCTTGAAAATGGGTTAGGACCTGAGAGTTTGGGCCTAAGTGGCCATATAATTTTGCTGAAGTGTAGCCAAGTGGTTTGGTATGCAAGCCTTCAGCCCCACCCAAGAAATAATGAACTGAAACAGATATATCATCATCAAGTATTTTGAATGGGGTTTGATGTCTCACATAATTTTGTCTTTCATAGGACTCGTTTAATAGTAAACTTAAGTGAGAAAGATATATCACATTAGTTTAATTAAAGTTGGAACATTTTAATATAAACACAAAGCGGGCCAAAGTTGTAGAATAAAGGCACATTTTCATGTGTAATAAACCGCGTTTGTCGAATTATTGTCGAATTAAAAGCGTCTTTCACAGAAATGACGTTGTCGGTTGCGTTCCATGGAAACATGAAAAAGGAAATGTAGAAAAAGAAGAAATAAAATGCGAAATGAATCTTGTTGAAAGGATTGGTGGTAAGATTATCTTTGTTTATAGACATTGTTTTTAGAAAAGCAGGAGGAAGAACATGGCACCCAATGAAGAAGACAAAGACCAATAGCCCTTTTCTTAAATCACAAAAGCCATTCTAACATGATCAATTTCTTTAATCTCCAAAAGATATGATTTGATATACGTGAGTCTAAATCAGGGAGAGTTTTTGGTCATGTAATTTAACACAATTTCTTGTTATTATTATTACAATTCAAAATTAAATTTGACACAAAGTGATGATGAATGGGGCCATTAATAGAAATTTTTTATTTGATGTTATTTTAGCTTCACATCTATCGTGATGGTGATGATCCATGAACACTTACTCTTTCTTACTTTGAACTAAATATGGATGAAATACAACATTTTATTTTTATAAAAAATTACGAGACAAATCTTTTGCATCTTAATAGTCTCTCAATTTCTCAAATAAATAGAAAAAAAAAACACAAATAATAAAAAATTTGAAGCTTGGTCTGTTTGGGCATAGGTGTCAAATTTGAGCCTATCCCCTTATTGATTATGTAAGTTGATATGAATCCAATATTTAATAGCAAAAATTATGCATAACACCGAATAATAATTGGAGTATTAAAATGGATTATTGGCCTTATAGGGAATGTGTTTGACATTCATTTGACATATATACGTGTAGATTATTTGGTGATGCCCGTGCTTGATTATGAAATAATTTTTCATACGTGGATTAGTCGTGTTGCTTCAATATCTTTCTATTCTTCTTCTTCATTTTTTTAATTGAATACAAAATCAAAGAAACCCTCCCTCTTAAGGAACTTTCCCCTCTCAAATTTGGTTCAAATTAATTACTACAAACTCAACTCATCGTCACTCGTGTACACGCTAAAATTTGTTCAAACAATTAAGATCCTCAACTTTTCTATAGGTTTTTTTTCCTATGAAATTCATGGTTTTTTTTATACGATCATAAGTAATGCTCTTCATTGGTTTGCTTGTCCCAAACTTAATCGAAAAATATTATCGTAAAACACATTGCAATATCCTTTCGACTCTATCCCGAGTAGAAATTTTCATTCAACACACCACAACCAATCAATATGCCACATAGGCATTAAATTCACAAAATCTAACCAAGTTCACGTTATTAAATAAGAGATTGAAAATTAAAAAATGTTGGATTAGACACTTTTTAAGCTCATAATTACAAAATTGAAATTAGAGGGAGAGAAAAACAAATTAAAAGGTGGTGATTTGAGGTGAGGGGTGAAAATATTAAAAAGATTTTAAAAAAGAAAATTAAAAAAGGCAATAGGAAATAGGAATCCATTAAAGTGTTGCTGAAAATGATTAATTGCGTAAGGAATATAATTCCAACTGAAAAGTCCTTTTCTATGTAACCTAAGCAAAGCATCAGCTTCCCCATACCATCTTTTTTTTAACTCTAAGAATCTCATGGCTTCTTTTTTTGGTTAACTCAATTTTTAAACATTTTAATTATATTAATACGTGGGGTAAGGCATTAATGAATCCTCGTCCCTTGTCGTTCCTTTTCTTTTCATTTCGTGGTAGACTATTATTACATTGTTTTTCAAATTTAATTCAGATAAACGTCTCAATCACACCATTATATCATTTCAGGTTATTGCTATCTTAATTTTCTACCTAATATTCTATTGAATTTTTAGTTTTATAATGTTCTATTACCATTTTTTAGAAAAAGAATATAAATAATTTTACAATCTCGATGGACTAGAAATTTGAATCTCTTCAAATAAGTTAGCCATTTCTAAAACCAAGTGTTGATTGATTGATAGCCAAAATTTTGTTGTTTTTCAATAATTACATAAAAAAATGTGCAACACCATCCCATTTGGTTGCTAAACTTAAAAAAAAGATATGTCCGAGTGTATGATTATTGGAATTTGTCCATAAGTTCTTGATGCTCGAACCAAACTATCTCTTATCTATTTAAACTTGGTCGTTGTTCAACTTCAACAATACGAGTCGTATACTGCTTCATTACAAATAATTATGGTTGGTTTTCATTGTTTAAGAATGTTTGTTGTCAAAATTCAGACAAGAACATACACTTAACTTTCACGTGACATCAACGATAAAATTTATTTTAGAGTAAGAACATGACATGTTGGATGACACCATTGTCTCCCTTCTTTCTCGCGCTTTCTCTTTCTGATTCCCCTACCGACCACTGACCCCTCGAGGCTCTAAAACTTTAACCATACATTTTGAAATGGAATGATTAAATAGAAAAATGGAGTTAAATGGTACGAGTTAAAAGGTAAAATATAACTTTCAAATTAAGGGCAGGAAGAACGGTGAATTAAATGAAGAGGGAAGAAGGGTCCAAAGATTCAGACACCAGCCTCTAAAGTTTGGTGAAGATTAGGGTTGCTTGATATTAATTATTGATATGGAGCAATCAACTTCACGTACTTAGAAAAATAAACAAAACTCTGCAGCCTTTGGCTAACATCTGTTGATGTGAACCCCCAATAATTTGCCTCCCTCAATAATCTCTCCTCTCCTTAAGTTAACGATACTTAACATCTTATTATACGTGTTCTATATCCTTATAATTTATTTGATTATAAATAGAGAACTTTCCCACACCATTCAAGTGACTAAGCTTGCCATTTGGATCGGGCAAGCGAAAGACACATAGTAAGTTGACAAAAACATTAAAATTAAGCATGGAAGGATGATATACATTTTGGCTTACATGGTATGTCCACCGAGTCTTTATCTAAATTTTCGATATCATATAAGTTTACCATCTAGATACTTTCCTGGATGCATGAGCATACAATTGAAAAATATTAATATAGAATTTAAGCATAAAAGTTGATACAATATTAATTAAATCAGCATTAAAATAAAAGATTACAAAATAAAGAATCAACCGAACAAACCGATCTATCTTACTCAAACTTTAAAAGAACAGTGATCATGTCATGTTCACGACAGATCTGGGAAGAAATTTGGAGAAAAAGATGATCTATGTTTTTTGTGTGTGTGTTTCCCCATGGTTTTTCCGGAGCTTTGTTGGTGGCTAAACAAAAGGGTTTGCGAAGATTAAGGCATGTGTTTATTACAAGTTGTGTGTGGTTTGGAAAACAAAAGGGTAGCTAGGTGGCGAAGGAAGCTTGGAAATTAATAATAATAATAAAAAAAAAAAAAAACAGAGATAAATATTCATATTTTGTGATAACTTTACTTGTAGAAAACAATTTCCCATGTCTGCAAGCTACTCACCGAATCTTTTGAATTGGTATTATCTGAACTTGATTAACTTTGAAAATGACTCCTAAATTGATATATGTGAAGAGGATGAGGGACCCCAAGATATTCCAAATCGTTTTCAATTTTTAAGCGACCGTACCCAAAATAAAGGAAAACAAAAGAAAAGATAAGAAAAACCCTTTTTTGAGATGGTGAATTATTCCTCATTTATTGTGTTATATAGTTCAATTGCATACGTTAGCTTTTGTTTGAAAACAATGTGATTCCAATATCATTAAATCTTGTAGTTGAAGCCAATTCCTTAAAAGGGTGAATTTGTTGGATAAAAACAAACCCAAAACCATAATAGATCAAAAGGGTTTCAAAGGGTTTTAAGGGAAAATATAATCCAGATTCGAGTTTAAATTTTTAGAGCTGAAATCTGAGTGAATTAGGGTTTTTGATCCGATAGAGTAATTAGGGGTTGGGAAGGGAAGGATTTTATGTAATATTTCGTGGGATATGGAACATTTTTTTCAAAACTGAAACTTAGCTTTTCGATAAAGAGTTTTAAAATACACAAAAAGTTGCTAACTTTATGGTAAAGTTGTGGAAAATTGGTATCGCTCGCACATGAATGCCAATTCCTCATGCTTATATAGATTTATTATAATCATATCTTTTTAAAATTTCTAGCTATATAGTCTGTCACTCTTCTATATGGATTCTCATATATATTTTTTTAGCCTCTTACCATATCTTACCCGACCTCTTTTAATATTTATTTTTCTTCATCATATAATGAATCATTTATTCTCGTGTTAACTTATAGAACTCACTAATTGAATTATAACGACGAACTTAATAAATTCATTCCTTAATCTAAATACTTAGATTTGCACTAGTCGGACCCTATTTTTAAAAAAAAGTTGACTATTGCATATTTAAGTTAGTCGACTTCTAATCACCATTGTAATATTAAATTAAATGATTGATAATTACTATTAAAAGAATATTCTTAAATATTGATCTTTCTTTTTTTTAAAAAAAATTATTTGGTAAGAGAAGTAATGAAGATTATAAACATAGATTTTTATTTAAAAATAGAAAAGAAAAATTAAAATGATCAGTAGATTAACATAATAATAGGAGATTAGTGTGTTTGATTAATCAAGTCTCACCATCACTATTGCAAGATCCAAAAATCCAAGAGTTGGGCTTAGCAACATGAGTCTAAATGATTAATTAATTAATTAATAGAGATTAGCATGTTAAACCTAAAAAACCCATCAATTAAGGTGATTGGCATGCATGTATCATCAATCAAGAGACACGTCATCAATAGTTTATTTAAAAAAAAAAAAAAAAGAGTAATTTTAGGAGTATTTTGGAGGAATTAATTATTGGATGGAAATATGGGAGAATATAAAGCCGTTACTCATTCTCCAACATATCATATAAATCTTTCATTTATATTAACCAAACAAAATTTCCTCCTTCCAAAACAAACCCTAACCCTACAATTCATTAAATCATTATAATAAAACTTTCCCACGTCATCTCCTCCCCTTTACTTGTTCCTTAGGGTACATTTTGCCACGGTCGTTAGTTACATCATTTACTGTATTATCATAAATCAAAAATCTGAATCTTTCAATCCCACACGTTGAATTAGAAAAAATGACAACTTGGGTATAGCTTAGTTTATTGAATCTCCGTTTACATTCGTTAAATTGACTCGACTCCCGACCCAAAGGTTTAAATATTATTTAGATTAATGTATTAATTTTTGTGGGAATAATTACAAAAATGATGATTTTTTATTGACCGTTGTCAAATCATCATTATCTACCAATTATTATGCATTACATACAGCTATTTTTTAAATTTTTGTACAATTTTGTGATGTGCATACTTTTGTCCACATTTAAAAAATTATTGGCATTCGCTTATTGATGTGCAAAACTCTTGAAGAATGGAGTTGTTCATCATATAATATAATTCTCTTATGATCATTAGCCTAGGCCCCATTTTTGTATGGTCCATAATCCCACACATTTATACAATCATATCAGTTTTGTGGCTGATTAATATAATTGAATGGATGAAAGAGCCGTCTACCCATTACTTAATTCTTTCCAATACTTTTCTAATCTTATAGAACAGCAAGAGACAGTCTCAGACAAGTTTTCATATCTTTATAAGCAATGTTTTATTCTCCTCTCCAATCTAAGTGGGATCTCACAATCTACCCCTCTAAGTCTAGCGTCCTCGTTGGCACCACTTGATCTTTAACTTTGATATCATTTGTAACCGCCCAAGCCCGTCGTTGGCACACCACCTTATCTTTAGCCCATTACAAATAGTGGAAACTTCTCCCTTGGGGTTGAGAGGTTATTAAGTTATTTTATTTTGAGTTTAGGAATATTTAAAAGTGGTCAACCGAGCATATATCTTAATTGATTAAGACATATATCATGAATAAAACAAAAAAAAAAGTCAAATGCTTGAATCTTCCTGCGGGAGATAAAACGAAAACCGAATATATAGAAATAAAAATTCAAGCTTTAACCTTTTTAACTTTAATTGTATTACAAGAAACCTACTTTTAAATTAGGGTTGTAATACAAAATTTTAACTGCAATCCCCATTTTAATAATTGTAAATAGAAAAAAAGGGTCATTTTGGATGGTTTCCTTGTAAAACTCTTTTGACCTTTTGTACATATTTTGTAAGTGTGAATTAGTTTTGTAAAGATTTGTTGTAGCTCGTGAATTGGCTCCAAAACTTTACCATTATAACTACCTCCCTGTGCAAAAGCTCATAGCAACTTAATAGGCAAAATAATGGCATAGTCATCCCTACCCCAACTATATATATGAACACCAACCCAACCACATCCTTATTTCTTATTGCATACCCATTTCTTTGAACCCTTCTTTCTCTTAAATTCCCCTTTTAAAAAGTTCTTGGATTCTGTGTTGAATTGGATTCCCAGAATTTGCATCCAGCCCTTGAAGAGTTCGTAAATTACAGTAATGGGGCTTAAAGATATTGGAGCTTCACTACCCCCAGGGTTTAGATTTTATCCGAGTGATGAAGAGTTGGTGTGCCATTATCTTTACAAGAAGATTATGAACGAGCAAGTGGTTAAGGGCACTCTTGTGGAGATTGACTTGCATACTTGTGAGCCATGGCAGCTTCCTGGTACCATTCTTTCTAACTTCATTTCATTATGTTCTTCATAATTTAGGACATATCTCTTTGGTTAAGGACACTGTGATTGTTCTTCCAAGGATGTCCTAAAACATTGCCTCCAAAATTCATGCAAAAAGAGCTGATTTGGGAGGTTTATGTTTAATTAATTAATTACTTTTGGGTTTCATTAGTATGCTAATGATCTATAATGGATTCCCTAAATTCTTGGCATATACCTTAATCAATCTAGATATGTTTTTGTTTATTTTAAAAAGCTGAACTTTTTTGCATGGTTGGTGAGAGCTGTACTTATAAAGTTTTTTTTTTTTTTTTTTTTTTTTTTTTTTTTTTTTTTTTTTTTTTTTTTTTTTT
>NW_019268579.1:739173-746111 GCF_002738365.1 Cucurbita moschata
TTTTTTTTTTTTTTTTTTTTTTTTTTTCTTGGTTAAATTTTTGTGTAAACTTGAAACAGAAAACATGAAACTTCTGTCTTATGAAGTGGGGTTTATGTTACAGAAATCTGTGTTTGGTGCTATGTTCTAATGTCTTTTATTTTGTGATAAAACAACATTAATTTCATGAAATTTCCTTAATTATTTGTTCGGTCCCTAAGGTACGAGGATTTGACAGTGCTCTCTTTTATTTTTTACATTAAATATTCAAGTCTCCTCACTCGTATACACCTGCATTCATGTGAAAATCTTGACTTTAGCGTTTGCTATTAAGAATGAGTGAAGAAATTTCCATGTTTTGACGTAGAATTATTTTAAGCATTGAGCTATATCAAAGCGGGTTTGAATATTTTCGAGATCAATATCGAGAAATTTGGTCGGATAAGTGAAGGTGATGAGTCATAGCATCCTTTTTCCCATAGATGGATGCATCCTTTTTCCCATAGATGGATGCTTGAGCTAGCTTGTGCTTGTAGAACAAGCTTCATTAATTGTTACTCTCCAACTTGCAAATATTCTCCAAAACCCCAATCATTTCATTTCTTTATCTTCTCTGTCTCCATTTTGCTTCCTTTTAATTTCTTCGTTTGGGACATAATATATATATATCAAATCTTTCATTCATCAAATTTCATGTTTTTTGTTTCATGCATTTCCCTCTCTAATCCAAATTATCTTATTTTGTTGTTTATAATCACCAACTAATATAATATAATTACATAATTAATCATAACAAAAATATCTTCAAACCTTTCTTTGAGTTTGAGACATTGATTAATTAACACCCAATAATCCAGCAATGAATAATATATAATCAAAGGGGTCATTTTCCCTTCCCCTTCCTATCTCTTCCATAAACTGTTCATAATTAGTGTAATGAAAATGAAAGATTAATATAAACTAATCATTCTTTTTTATTATATTGCAGAGGTGGCGAAGCTGAATAGCAACGAGTGGTACTTTTTCAGCTTTCGAGATCGAAAATACGCAACGGGATTTCGGACGAATCGCGCTACGACATGTGGGTATTGGAAAGCTACTGGAAAAGATCGAACGGTGGTGGATCCTTCAACCAGGGAGATCGTAGGGATGAGAAAGACTTTGGTGTTTTATAGGAACAGAGCTCCAAATGGGATTAAAACGGGATGGATTATGCATGAATTTCGGTTTGAGGCCCCACATCTGCCCCCAAAGGTTGAATTTTTCATCTTTGATTCTCTATTTCTTAGACCATTTAGACAAATCTGATGGTGTGAGCACATGCACACATTCAAAAGTTGGTGGCTTTCTCTTTGGTTTTCAAATCTTTTCTAAAATTGCATTAACAGATAATAAACAGATGTTTATATCTATATTTTGTTTTTATTTAGAATTAGAGGATGCTATTAATGAATGAGTTTTGTTTGTTTAGTGAAAGAGAATTCATAATCAAAATAATTATGAAAGATATTTATAGTAATCACACAACAAAAAATGGAACTAATTTGGAATTCTCTCTATGCTTTAATTAACATGAAAATGAACCAAGTTTATATGGTGGGTGCAGGAGGACTGGGTTTTATGTAGAGTGTTTCAAAAGGGCAAGCAAGAAGAGCACAGCATCAAACTCAACCAACATTTTACATTTGAAGATTTCGAGTGCGTTCCCACTGTCATCCGAGCTCCATCTCCCCCTCCAAGCGACCCGAGTCCGATCGCCATGCCTTGTGGCTACAATGTCGATATCGCTTCATTATCCTCAATGGCTCCCCATCAGAGTCATGGCTACATTGGCAGCTGTTCTTTTCTCCATCTCCTTCAACTTCCTCAAGAAAAAGATGACAATAATAATAATCCCAAAGCTGATCAACTTTTTTGCCCCAAAAATGACTCTGATTATGGGGTTTTGTGGGACATGGATTTGGAAGAACATACGTTTCAAGATGGCGCCATTTCGAACTTGGATCAAATGGCCTTCGACGTCGAAAGCAGCCTGGTTTTCCTCTGAACTCGTATCTATCTGCTACTGCACATCTCAATGGGTTGTTTGTTCATATATAGTTTGTATATGGTTTGGTGTTTGGATTTAGGAGAGTGTTTGGGGCATTGTTGTGTGCTTAGGGACACACTTGGATTTCATTTTTTCCTTTAAATCTTTGTTCTTGTTGTACACAAAATTAGTTAAACTTGTAATAAAGAAATTTAGTTAGCCGCATTACTGTGGATGTAATAGACTCGTGATTTTTGATACCACAATATAGAGTCGGGACATTCAGTATTTGTGCTTACGAAGAAGAACTATGATCCCCAAAGCATTGGATGATGAAGCGAGAATCGCTTATACCCTTTTCCTTTTACTAGATTTGGTAGTAGTTTTTCCCAAAGGGCAGATGGGAATTTAGGTCGTAAAAGAAACACACTCAACCAGTTCAAAGATTTAGTTAAAAAGAATACACGTTTCAAGCCCTTCCTACTCGAGTCGTGCACGCACTTCATTGGCACGGGACACGTGGAACCAGGCTCTACCAGGGCTTAAGAATATAAGAGGACTCGGGCTACATAATATCAAGTTTTCTTATACACTTCGATTGCAGTATCAATGTTGAACAGTAATACAAAGAATTGAACAATAAAGAAATGTGGCATCACAGTCCTGAAGAAACTAGGCCATGTAATGTGACAATGCCAATCAACATATTTTGAAGATTGATAACAGGCAGAAATTGAACAGGAGATGGAGGAGCTTCCATCTTTTTCATGGCATCGACCGCCATCGCCTCAGGATCAATTGTTCTCGGTTTCCTGTCATATGGTTTACCATCAAAATCAATCTCTAAACTATTGGGTATCAACATAAAGAATGGCATCCTCTGCATCGGTTGTTAAAGTTTGAATCCAGATGGTACAAGTTTGGCAAATAGCAAGACCTTGTATGTCATGATATCAACTAAAATGAGTGAGTATTAGAGATTCGTACCTGTTGCACATTTGGCCCACAGTGAGCTTGAAGATGCCTTCACCACTAGCTTTGAGAGTGCGCCTCAAATCACCGTCGGTAAATGTCCCAATCAGGTGATATTCCTCATCTATGACAAGTAGGCAGCCGCATCCTTTGCTCGTAAGCTCCACCAATTGATCCATTATTAGATCTCCTTCTTTGCACACAGGAAGCTCACTCTGTTTCTTCATCACGTCTTTAACCTGCAACCAAAACAACATCCGTACTTGTCTTAAACAACTTATTGTTGCATTAAGATAATTGAAAATTGGTGATAAAATTAAGTCGGGAGTTCAAAAACAGAGCTATGTAGACAAATCGAAACCAGCTGAACATCAATTAAGTGAAGAAAAAGGAGAAGTGCCTTGAAAATGAGGCTTTTGCCGATCCTCCCAGCGGGGTGATTAGTGGCATATTCCTCTTTGGTCAAATTGCGCGCACCCATAAGCGCAATCGCCACAGTATCACCAAAAACCATCTGAATCGCAGTGGAGGTGACCGGGGCCAGGTCAAAAGGGCATAATTCACGCTCGAGAGGCAAATGCACATTCATATCACAAACCCCAGCAAGCACATTGGCTTCAACAGAGGTGACGGCGATGAGGTACGCACCTTTCGCCCTAGCGCAAGGAACCAGGCGAAGAAGCTCTTCGGTGTTGCCAGACTTGCTAAAGAGCACAAGAACATCGCCGGAATTCAAGATGCCGATATCCCCATGAAGCGCGTCGAGAGGGGAAAGAAAAGCGGATCGGATTCCAAGGGAAACTAGGGTTTGTGAGATCTTACGAGCGACGAAACCAGACTTGCCGACGCCGGAGAAGAAGATGGTTCCGGGGGCGTTGAGAAGGGTAACGGTGAATTTCAGAGTCTGAGAGAGATCGAGATTGTGGAAGAAGAAATTGAGGTGATTTTGTTGGGATTTGAAGAGATCGAGGAGTGTAGATTCGTCGATAGGGCTCAGATCTGGATTTGGATTTGGGGATTTTGGGGGCCATTGGTATGAGGAAAGGGAAATATCCTCAGCCGGAGGAAGAGACCCCATTAGCGAACTGAATTCAGAAATCAAAGAGAGACAGACAAGAAACAAAAACGGATTTTATTTCATCTCTGGTTTTGGCTTCACATTTTAGTAAAATGGAGAAGACAACGACGCCAATTTCCGTTGCTTTACAATTACAGCTCACCTCTGTCGGTGGATTTATCACTCTTGAAATCAAGAATCTAATGTTCCTCTCATTTCATATATTTTATAACATTAATAACAAATATGTGATTACTTCACTAAGGTTATTCATTAAGCTTGTTTGTGATGTTCCAAAAGAAAATGTATTAGGTATTTAATGAAAATAATAATAATATTTTAAATATTCACTTCTAAATAAATATGAAAACAGAAAATAAAAATATCAATTTAAGCATAACTCAACTGATTATTAACTCGTATGAGATACATGAGATTTGAACCTCAAACGTCTTAGTTGATAATATATACAATAACCAGCTGAGCTATGCTCAAATTGGTGAACATAATTTTATTGATTAAATAATATATTCTTGACCACGACATTAAAAGTTTGAATCTTAAAAAGAATTCAATGTCACGAGCATCTTGACTGGTTATTGCTCCATTATATTACTAAATTGTAAGCTAATTTAAGTAAAATTTGATAAATAAAATATTAATTATTATTTCAAATGTCGATAGTTTAATCTCTCATCGTGTAACTGTAGAGTTAAGAAAAGAATTATTAATTTTGATGTAAAATAAAAATATACCAATTTTTAAAAATTAAATTACAAATTTGGTACTGAAACTTTCAAAATTATAAACTAATCTATAGTTTTTTTTTTTTTATGGTTCACACAAAATTAAAATTTTATATATTTATAAAAGTTTGAAATCGGTGAAGGTAGTAAGCCCATGCGAAACAGAGATTAAGCAAAGAAGCCCATAAGAAACAATGCAATTTGGGCCGAGTTGAAGGCCCAAAAGTGTGTGCACCATTACCATAATAAAGACGCAATAGACGCGGAATCAATGGAAGACATCAAACCTAGTACAGTACAAAATAATGTATCCTACGGTGGATTGGAAGGATTTAGGAGCAAAGTTTGGTTTAAGATTTACACGTCGCTTTAAATACAAAAAAAGAAAAAAAAAAAAAAGATCGTGGAGCCGCCTGTGAATAGCGGAAAGTGCAGGCCACGTGCGGAGCTGTGAGGGGTGTCGGCTACAGTGACAGTGCGGTCATTACCCGCGGACCGATGAGGTCCTAATCTGGGACCGCTCCGTACGAGACCGTTGTCATGTCAACGTCTTTACGGGTCCAATTTGTAGAGCTAGCTGTTTATAAATATGGAAAATGAATTTTCTTTAAATTAATTTAAAGAAGGCTTTGGAGAAAATAATGTATTTTGTGGGAAAGGCGTAATGGTTTTGAGGTTTTAATTGGAAGTGTACGTTAGGGATGGGATGAGTAGGAGGGCATGCAATGGCACATAAGCTTTTAGTATTGACCCACTCACTGCACTTACGAAAATTGGTGTGCCCAATGGCTGCCCCTCTTTGCTTGCCAAATCTTGACGTCTTCACCTCATTCTTCTTTTTAAAGAACATTAGGAGCATCTACCAATACTCATATTCTTTCTTTCCTTTTTTCATTTTCTAAATGCCCAATCTCCCTTTTTGTTTCAGTGGTGAATCGTGTGTTTTTAAGAATCTAGTGTTTTTCTTAAAGTGAAATACCCCAAACTCTCCTCTTATTCTCAACTTATACTCGATTTTATTGGTGTCCTATATGTTTACATTTTCGAATTCAACATGTCATATTTTCGTTTGAGTTAATGATGAACGACAACATTAAAGAAAAGAAGTCAACCGGTGAAGTTTGATACGTTCTTCAACTCAACAATGAAACCGTGCGAACTCTAACTCGATGACTAAGAATTACGCGATTCAATGCACTCAACTATCATTTTTCTAGCCATTCTCACTTTTTCGGCTCTACCGTTCATTCAAATCCTCCTCTCAATTTCGACACTCATTGATCCCCTTCAACTCCGATTTTCAATATTTTTCCTCGGGCATTGGGTTTTTGGTTTCAGTCCATTGTTGATTTACAACAAGTCATTCAGTTGTTACATATTTCAAAAGAATATTAGATAGAGAAATATGGAAAATATCAATTTTTTACTCCACAATTTAAATTAATTAGAACGGAAAACATGTATTGAGGTAATTTGAGTGGACACAACAAAATAACCTCAAAATACGAGGATTGTTAAAACTCATCGGACAACAACATGAAGCAATACTTAATTTTGTTTTTGTGTTCTGTCTAATCATCAGAAACCAACTGCAAAAGTTGTCTTCGTTAAACGTAACAAACAATGCCAAGAATTGGCCTCCTACCACATCGTAATTTCTGTATTTTAATCCATTTTTCTTAAGTTGTTTCACACCACAGACACTAATGACAGAGAGACAATAAAATTCTTGATGACACTAAAACTCAGTATTCATGTAAACCCAGCAGAGCCTTAAAAAAAGGGTTCTTTGTGCCATCCCTCAACTAAACACGAGAATTTTATGAAAGGGGATTCATAAAAATAAGAACTTGGAATCTGATAACAAGATTTGAACAAGATTATTGAGATTTCTGTAACCCTTTTAAGGTGTAGGGCAAAGAAATAACACGACATAATGTTGGTAATTAAGGTCAGAAATTAGAAAATGGAAGTGATAGTGTTTAAGCATACATGAATAACTGGAGAGTACAGATTTTGAAAGGATGAACATAAGTGTACAAATAGTAACACTGCTAGTATTTGCATCAAAAGCAGAGATCTACACCTTTACACAGACTTAAAAACTTTTTCAGAAAATTTTATTAAAAAAAAAAAAAAAAAAAAAAAAAAAAAA
>NW_019268579.1:746842-752617 GCF_002738365.1 Cucurbita moschata
AAAAAAAAAAAAAAAAAAAAAAAAAAAGAGCTTCAAATTTTCCAAACCCTAGCCGAAGAAGAGAGAGTGAAAATCCGCAACTTATTTGATTTAGCAATGAAAAAAAAGAGATAAAATAAAAAGGCATGATTTTGGAAGAGGTTTAGAGCAATACCCAATTGGGGAAATTTTGGTCCTTTTGTGATATTTGATTTGATCTCATGAAGGTGCAGTGTGAGGAGGAGGCAAGGGGTGTTGAGATGGTGGGCGCTTTCTTTTCTTGTCGTAGCTGATCCCTCTGGCCTTTGACTGCAAATCACGAACCTCACGAAGATACAGCCTCACAGCTCTAGCCCCAAATGGATTGGCCTCAGGCTTCCCTCCATTCTCTTCAAAAGCGGCTCGAAGGCGTCCCACCAAAGCGTCGAGGCTCCCCCACGCCTGCCGAAGAGGGCATGGACAGGGTGCGGGAGGGTTCGGAAGGCCGTAGAAAGGGCAGATGGGTGTATGCACTTTCGTCTTTCCAAATTGATCTAGGTACCTGCGCTCACTCACAAAGCTTGTAACTTTGAAGCAATTCAGTTCATTTTTTTATTTTATTTTAAGTAATTTAGTACCTGAGGAATTCGAGGACATGAGCGCCGCTACATCGTGAGAGGGCGAGCGGTGGGCGATGATTGTTGAGGTATTGACCGAAAGTTTTCCAGTCACGGCGCTTTTGATTCTCATATCTGCTGCTGGAAGAGGAGGCTGTTGCGGAGTGTTGGTGGTTCATGGCGTTGTTGTTGTTGTTGTTGTTGTTGATGATGACGATGCTATTGCTGCTACTCCCTGAGAAGTCCATCCTAATTTCCTTTTCTTTTCTTTTTTGGTTTTGTTTGTTAAAGACTGTTGCTTGCCAGCTGATTCAGCTTGAAGAGACAAAATCAGGGTGTTGTTGTTGTTGTTGTTTTAGGGCAGTGATATGGGGATTGTAAGGAAGAAGGTGAGGAGGGTAAATTAAAAGGTGGATTTTTGATGAGATTGGGAAGAAGATGTGAAGAAGGGTGTATTGCTTGTGGATTTGGTTGGATTTGTGTAGTTGAAAGGATATTGGTTTTGTTTGGGGTTTTCTAAAAAAGGTAGAACAACTAAGTTTTTTGGTGATTGATGGGATTGTTCTTCCATTCCCTCTCATCCAAACTGTACACAAAGAGAGAGGGAAAGAACAGTGAGTTGAGTTTTGGAGACAACAAGATGTTACATTCAGCAACCCTTCTTTTTTTGGACAATTTTGCCCTCGTATTAAACACCTTAAGATCATTAAAATTCAAATTAATTCATATTTATTCATTTCATACTTATTTTACTAAAAAGATTAATTTTTTCTTTTTAATAATTTGACGTTGAGAGGTGTGATTTTATTGGAATGTTGCTACGTAAAAGTTGATTGTGGGCATTGCGACAGATGGGTGGCAGTGGAAGACAAATGGAGTTG
Source organism: Cucurbita moschata (assembly GCF_002738365.1). NCBI lineage: Eukaryota > Viridiplantae > Streptophyta > Magnoliopsida > Cucurbitales > Cucurbitaceae > Cucurbita > Cucurbita moschata. Next base: position 748,299 of record NW_019268579.1, read on the forward strand.
GTGGTTAAATGCAGAGTAAGAGATGAAAACTGATAGTCAATTTGTTGTACCCTTTTTTTTTTCTTTTTTTCTTTTTTCTTTTTTTTTTTTCTCTCATGCCACCCTTCAGTACTTCATCTGTTTCTCTTAATGCCTCCTTATTGGAACCCTCCAAATTTCAAAACATGACACCTTTTCGTTTGTCGATGACATCTTCGATCAAGAGGTCAAGACTTTAAATCTTCCGATTATGAACCTAAGATTTGAACTTACTAACTTGTTTACTAGTTTAGGTACAAATGAAATGGTGTGTTGATTGTTGACAGATTAGTAAAGGGTAGAAAGACTTTAGTATGGGCCAAAGGGTATCAGCTTCTCCTCCACAAAAAGAAAGATGGTTAGATTACAAGGCCTACAAAAAGGCTACAAGGGAGAGTTAAGGCCTGTTGGTACCTTATTATCCTTCAAAAACGCCTTTTAACAATCACACTGATTCAAATGTTAAAAGCAACTTAATTCTTAACTTCCAAAGAACAATTTAGGTTGTTGTTCAAATGGATAATACTGGACCTCCAAACTTAACAACACAATTATTATGTTTAAGTTCATGGGTGAATCAATATATAATTTAACTGGTTCAGAAATATTTTGTTGATCAAAATATTAAGAATTTAAATAGAGATGGTAGTCGACATAAATGGAGGTAAGGGAGAGTCGTTTTCGGGTGGCGACAAATAGTTCAGGGTTGCATCAAGGGTGTGTCCAAATGGATGTCCTAGTTGCTCCCTAATCCGATCCATTGGTGACTATTAACCAAAAAGATGGCACTGTTGTTGATGGAAGATTGATTGTGATCCATCCTTAGAACACATAATTCAGTGGAAACATATCCACCTTCTCCATTACTTTCTAACAGATTTGAAATTTTGTGACCAAAATCATAGAATTTGAACAAACTACACTCACTCCTTTTCATAATGTTTTCTTTTCAAATTCCATGGTAATCATTTAAGACCATTCTAGATTCAAATCAACTAGGGCCAAGCGAGTTCCTTCGGTTCAACCATCGCCCTCTTTCGACCAATTACTAGAATCATGAAGTTGGATCTCCCTCTAAATCGTCCATACAACTCTCTCATTAGTACCAATGTTTTCGAGTAATTCAAAATTAAGAAGAACGGAAAAGGGAAAAACATAATGAATTCTAAGTTAAAAGGTGGAAAATGGCATGTGATTTGGTTGGTTGATTAATGCTTGCTGTTGATATGTGTATAATCCACATGTGATATGTGAAGAACTGTTGAATCACTCCCTTTCTTGTCACAATGAGTAGTCTCCTACCAACTTAACTATCCTTAAAATCTAATGTTTTATGCATTAATCATAACACATTTTGTAATTCCATTTCTTTCTTTTTTTTTTTTTTTCTTTTTACTCCTCTTCTTTACTTTAGTTTTAATGCTGTAAGTTTCAGAAAAGCAGTGAGGTTGTTGGACATGGGAGACACTGACACGATAAAGAAGGAAGCTTGGAGCTGCAACTTTCCAAGTAAATAAGTGAAAACAGTGAGCTTTTTCAACCCATGACATCACAATCTACTAAATATAGTAGCTGAATGAATCAAGAAATTACAGTTTCACCACTTGTCTTTTCCATTGCCATCGCCAAATGACATGACACCACCACAAACAAAATCCAATTTCTTACCATTTTTCTCAAATCTTTTTTTTTTTTTTTTTCTCTTCACCACTAAACCTAAACTATGAGACTAAGATGAACACCATGTCCATTGTCTACGTTATTTTAATATAACTAAGTTCAATATTAATACTTGTTCTTATTTTTTTGGGCATATCTTATTTTGAAAATTAAATATTGTTCTTTTAATAAATTAAAATTTAGAGATTTATATATATATATGTTGAACTATTGTTAATAGTATAAATAACTTTACTTTAAAAAAAAAAATGATGAAAAAAATATCATAATAATTAAAAAAAAAAAAAAAATCTTTGAAGAGATTGAGAAAAAAATGGTGGAACCCATTTGTTACTTGAACGCTCGGGATGGTAAGTGTTTAGGGTGGGGTTTGAATTTGAAACCCAATTCCACCAAGATTCAAACTCATGCCCCCAAACAGATCAGGGTTGATCTCACCGACATTGTTTTGCATCAAAAGCATGACAATTTATGATATAATCGAATGCCTGTTTTCAACTTTTGTAACGCAACACAGAGAACACAGCAAGAAAAGACAATTGCTCAAACTATACTCAAAACTCAGATACACAATCATCATATATGGATTTGACCCATTAAAAATTGGCTTTTAAGAAGAAGAAGAAAACACACAAATTCTCTCTATTTAGAAGTACACAATTAAAACCAAAGAGAGAGAGAGATGAGATTGATGATTAAATTTATGATTCATGAAGAGGGTTGCACATTAAAAACTTACAAACTGTCTCAAACCATCAAATTCCCTCTTGTTTTACGTAAGGAGATTTAGGGAAATTTGAAGTAACCCTAGAATTGATTGAAAAAGCATATTTAAGAGCATTAATTAGAAGGAAAAGGGCAATTAAAGAAGAAGGGTACCCTCTAATTGGCTTCTTGATTATAAAGTTTGAATTTTTTTTATGCTTTTTATGGGATTTAAGCTCCTGTGGGAGGTGGAAGGATTTGTTGTTGAGGGCGCTTTCGTTTCTTCTTCTCATAGCTAATTCCTCTTGCTTTAGACTGCACATCACGAACCTCTCGAAGATAAAGCCTAATAGCACGGGCACCAAAAGGGTTAGCTTCGGGCATCCCACCGTTCTCTTCAAAGGCTGCACGAAGGCGGCCAATAAGAGCATCCAGGCTGCCCCATGCTTGGCGTAGAGGGCAGGGACATGGGGCTGGAGGGTTGGGATGGCCGTAGAAAGGGCAGATCGGAGTGTGGACTTTGGTCTTACCAAATTGGTCCAAATACCGAAGGAATTCAAGAACATGAGCTCCACTACACCTTGAAAGGGCAAGAGGGGGTCGGTGATTTTTCAGGTATTGGCAAAATGTGTTCCAATCTCGCCGTTTTTGATTCTCATAGCGGCTGTTTGAAGACGAAGAAGAAGAAGAAGAAGAAGAAGAGGACGAAGACCCACCACCTAAATTTGGAACACTGGAGGCTCCAAATTGTTGGGCGTTGAGGCCTTCAAATTCAGTGATGGAATCCATTTGGTTTATGGGAAATATGGAAGTAGCTTGAAGGGAGGAACTAGGGTTTCTTTTTTTGTTGTTCCATGAGGGATGTGGAACTAAATATTGAAGTGAGGGAGAGAGAGAGAGAGAGATTGATGAACTAAATGAGCTCGAGTTTATTATCTTCGATGTGGGTGTCAGGACAAAAAGAAAAAAGAAAAAAAAAAATCTAAGACATAAGATTTGATTGGTTTATTAAATTTGCAATCTTGAAGTGTGTGTAAGAGCCTAAGAAGGGAGAGAGAAAATGAATTATTATTATTATTATTATTATTATTATTATTATTATTATTATTATTATTATTATTTGATGAGATGGATGATGGGAAATGAGAAGAGTTGAGGTTCTTGGGGTTTGGTTACATTGTTTTGAGCCATAAACAAGCAATCCCAGAAAGAACTGCTGCACTGCTCATTCTTGTCCCCCTTTTGTTTTGGTCTCTAAATATGTGTTATCTTTTACTTTGTAACCCCAAAAAGAAGTTGAAGGGAAATTTAATTGAATCAAGTGTAAGGCCATGGGGGCGTTGAGAAGAAGAAGGAGAGGAGTGGAGCCGAGGCCTAGTCTTGGGGCCTCTCTGTTGGGAACTCGAAGGGCATGCATGGGGTAACATGGCTACCTTCTACGCACGACATGTTTCAACTTAACAACCAAACAAAACAAAAAGAAACAAGTAAAAGATGAACTGACACAACACAGTGTGAGAGTAGCCACATATACCTTTCCAAAATTATGCCAATTTTATACCAACAAAACATCATGTTTTTGGTTCTCAGCGAAATGGAATTGATTCCTTCGCGATTCTGTGTTCTAAAAGGATTCTTTCATACGTCAAAACATTTCCCAAGTTTGGATCTTTGTGAAAAAAAAAACTTTAAATAAATAAATAAATAATCTCCTTTCTTTTTTATGGACCTGCCATTATTGGGCCTGGGCCAAGCCCAACAATTTACGATAAAATTTTGAACTTTATCAAATTCAGCCTTGGATTAATATATATATATATACAAAATTACAAGAATGGGATCAAACAAAAGAATTTTTTTTTTTTTTTTTTTTTTTTTTTTTTTTTTTTTTTTTTTTTTTTTTTTTTTTTTTTTTT
>NW_019268579.1:752987-790967 GCF_002738365.1 Cucurbita moschata
TTTTTTTTTTTTTTTTTTTTTTTTTTTTTTTTTTTTTTTTTTTTTTTTTTTTTTTTTTGTAATTGTAAAAAGGGATATTTTAAATGGGATGAATTGATAAGAACCACGGATTTGGAAACCGCCAGACCATATCTACAAATCAGTTCATGAGTTTTGTTAGGAACACATGATTGGAAATAAATGTTAAAAAAAGCAAAAAAGTTCTAAATTTGGTGGAAGAAAAACTAATGGCTTTGAGGGGGTTTGAAGAACTTACAGCCTCACCCCTGAGATGATTCAAGACAGCTTCTTTTCTTTCCATTCAATGAACCCTCAATTTGCATTTGTCAGTCCTTGGTTCTGATCTGTTCTAGCCACACCGCATCCGGTTTTCCGGCATCCTCTCTCACCGGCCGCCGGAGTCCTGGAATTCCAAGAAGAAGATATAATGGTGGCCGGGAGAAATGGGAAGAAGATCTACGACCACATTACTGTGGAAACCGATCTGAAGAGCATCATGAACTTGGACCAAGATCTTTACTTTCTAGACGACGATCTGGTCTCCTCCATAATTAATTGTTTTCATAAATTTATTCCACCTTTAATTTTTGATATTCATGTTTAACGAACACACGTGCAGGAGAGATCGGACGGCGAAATGGTGGAGAAAGATTTGGAGGCAATGGAAAAGAAGATGAGAAAGAAGAAAAAGAAGAAGGCTTTGATAGAACTGCGATACAGAGTGGAGGATGCAATAGCAGGGAATTATCTGATGGGCAAACCCGACCGAAATGTTGACATAAAAGACGCCGACAAAGCGAGAGAAGAGCTCAAAGAAATAACGCTATGGGGAGTGCCTTTATTGCCGAGTAAAGGCCACCAAGGAACCGACATTTTGTTGCACAAGTTCTTGAAAGCCAAACACTACAAAGTCCACGAAGCATTTGAGATGCTGAGAAAGACTTTGAAATGGCGCAGAGAATACAAGGCGGATGGGATTGTTGAGGAGAAATTGGACGGTGATCTTCAGAGTTTGGTGGGTTTTCTGAACGGTCGAGATCGGGAGGGGCATCCGTTGTGGTTTCACTCAAACGGGGTTTTGATGGACAGAGAGATGTGGCAGAGGACGTTTGGAACAGAGGAGAAATGCGAGGAGTTGTTGTTGAGATGGATGGTTCAGAATATGGAGAAAGGGATTAAACAGCTTCGATTTGAAAAGGGAGGGGTTGATTCTATTCTTCAGATCACTGATTTGAAGAACGCGTCCGGACCTGCCACCAAGGAGTTTCGTACGCTTAACAAGAGAGCTCTCTTGCTGTTACGCGACAATTACCCCGAACTCGTCTATAAGAATATAGTCATAAACGCTCCATTTTGGTACTACGCACGCCACCTTGTTCGGTCCAAGATCATCAGCCACAAAACCAAGGCCAAGCTCGTCTTTGCCAATCCATCAAAAGTCACGAAGACCCTTCTCAAGTGAGCCAATTATTCCTATATGCACATATTTTGTGTTTCTTTTCTTCCACCAACTAATTCATTCCATCTCTTGATGATCGATGATCAAGGTTTATAGCCCCCGAACACTTGCCGATTCAATATGGCGGGCTTATGAGAGACGACGACGACGACTTCTCGCCCATGGATAAAGCATCACAGGTCGACATTAAAGGAAACACGGCTGTGACCATTGAAATCCCAGCCCAGGTTGGGGTGACGATGGTGTGGGACGTGACGGTGGTGGGATGGGACGTTGTATACAAGGAAGAGTTCGTGCCAGACGACGAAGGATCGTATCGAATACAGCTAGAGAATCAGAAGAAAGTGGGAGAGAGCTTGAGGAATTGTTTCTACATAAGTGAGCCAGGGAGGATTGTGCTGACAATTGAGAATCCAAATTTCAAGTACAAGAAGACAGTTTACTACAGATCCAAAGCCAAGCCCACTGTCCCCATGTACATCTTATTCAGCAAATAGCACAGCCTTTCATAGCGCACTCATAAAATTGGTGGGACTGACTTCTGTTTTCTAATTCTTCATTTTTTCATTTCAATCTCATGTGTTGTGTTTCTTTTTGAACTAGAAATTTGAATCAAACAGAGAGTAGGGTCCACAAAAATTTGAGTAATCTACACTTTAAACTGGATCATTTTATTAGTTAAACATTAACTAGATAAACTTGGCCTCTCGTCTTTATTACTAGTATTATTATTATTATTATTATTATCATCTTCTTCATCATCATCATCATCATTATTCGGTAGCTTTAAACCCTAAATTATTACACCATAAAACCAAAGCCCAAAAGCCAAAACCGGCCCATTCCTAGTTCCTACCAAACCGAGTGGTCGAGCAAGCCAAGCCCTTTACATTGCTTCCACTGGGTTGGCCCTACGCGAGGATGACATGCTTGGGGGCAGCAGAGTGGTCTCTTCCCTGTTGAATTTGAGCCTTCGAGCCTCTTCTGTGGAGATTCTGTAGGCGCTGGCAAGGACTTGAACGGGGAATGCTCTCAAGGCGGAGGTGCGGCCAGCCAGTGGGGTGACCATTGCCTGGTCGTTGGTCTTGAAGGAAACCCACTCAAACCCTTCCTCGCTTGCTTTTTTCACTATGCCGAAGTTTTGTGGGACCACTAGGAGCTGGCGTTGTTGTAGCTCCCCGTCGTATACGGTTTGGCCTCTGTCGTCTACTACTTGTACTCTCGCTCGCCCTCTTGTCACGAATATTACGCTGTGTGCGTTCATGTTCCAGTGTGGAACGTACATCGCATTCTGCAATAACAATAAATAACAAATAATATACTAAATTATGTGAGAGCATAGCCAGATGTGTATGCCTAAATTCTTACTTACCCTGTAAAGAACGCCGCGCTCGGCGCTGAGCTGAAGCCAGCGGAGGATGGGGAAGCGGTGGCTGTTGGTGGAGCTGAGACGACCAGCTTCAGGGGTGTAGATATCAGCGCGGGAGGCGTCGCCTATGTTCTCCTTGAGTCTCATAGAGCAAATGGTTTCTTCCAATCCATTATCAGCCCATCGGCGGCGTTGGTGGTGCTCACGCTCTCTTTCTCTCTCCTCTTCTTGTTCCTCCTCCCATTCTCGCTCATCTCCTCTGCGTCCTCCGTGTGATCTTGGTGGCTTGATCACCTCCAGCTCTCCCTCAACCTTGATGATGTTACGCCTGTAGTCGTCTTCCCCTCGGAGCTTCCTCGCTGTCTCCACGTTTATGTTGAAAATTTCTGCAAGGACTCGGTCGTCGTAGGCGTAGAAGATGTTGTTCTTGTTGCTGGATCCCTTCCGAGTGCTCTGTCCTCGTCTCTGTTCACGCTCTCTGTCCGATCTCGACTCCTCGAACTCCTCCTCTGGATTTCCGGCTAAGTAGAATGTCTGCATCTTAGTTAATACATGTTAAATCTCATTTCATTTAAATGCTAATTTTAAAATTGAGTTTGATGCGTTGCCTCACCCTTGGATGGAAGTCGAGTTGGTTGGCGTTGTTACTGACGTCCAGAAGAACAATGGCAATAAGCTTCTCATTACCATCGTTATAGGACCAATGAGCAGAACCAGCAGGCACAGCGAAGAGGTCACCGGCGCGTACGTGGCGGATCTTCTGATGGCGGTCTCGGAACTCCTGCGCCGATTGCTGAGATTCTTGGTATGTTTCAGGGCAGCCCGGAAGTACAACTCCCTTGAACCCTCTCCCTGTTAAAATCGCAGGGTATAATTAATTGATTAATTAATTAATTAACAAATAACCGAAATGAGTACCTCTTTCAATGTAGATAAGACGTGGGGCATTGGTGTATTGCGGAAGAAGAAGGCCATTAGGGTCAATAATATATCTCTGGATAGCCACGCCAGCGCACTCGAACATCTCGTGATTGGGGTCCCATATCTCAATGACGCCGCCTTCGGCCTCGATGCGGTTGGAGGGTTCGAGGGCATCGAGCCTGTCGAGGCGGCAGTGGCGGTACCGGCGCTGGCCCTCGCTGAAGCGCCTGTGGGAGTTGGCGTCCTGGTCGGTTGCTAGACAGGCATTGAAGAGGAGGAGGAAACAGAGGGAAAGGGAGAGGAAACGGTGAGTTCCCATGGTTGGTGTTTGGATGTAGAAAAGGGCTGTGCTTGAAGTGGAAAATGGAGAGAATAGGGGTTTATAGAGGGAAGAAAGCAGGGACACGCGTAAAGAAGATTGAGCCATTCTTCAAATTGCATGGCTGTGGAAACCCTATTGTTGCACACATCATTGAATGTCATGTTGCAGGTGGCTTTCGGGTTCTGAAATATTGGATGGTAAATGCTGATCCCTTTATACCTATTCTGCTTGCCACTCTATGTTGTGTCGTTTATCAATGTTCTTTGTCGTTTTCTCCTATCATTCATTTGTTGTTTATTTTCCCAAATGAATTCCCCCAAACGAATTCCCCCAAACGAATTCCTCATCTCACCCACAGTGACAATCAGGTTCCTTTATATTTGATGAAATGCCACTAAGAATTTCATTTTTTTTTTTTTTTATTCAATTTTTTATTCTTTCAAATAATTTAATACCTCATTCAAAATTTTAAAATAAGTAATTGTTTTAAACTTCATTCCTCCTCTTTTTCCAATTTTCATAATCTGATCTAAATATATATATATATTTAAAATCACAATTTAAAATTTAAAAAAAAAATTATATATATATATAAACAGTTTATTTACATCTCTTACATTATATATTCAACATTTTTTCATGGCTAATTTTGGCCAATTTTTTCAGTAACTAATGAGACCCAAAAACTTGGGGTTAAAATTAAATTATAAAATGAGAGATAGGTTTTATTTAGTCCACTCTTTGAGTACTAATCCATCACTAATTGAGTTAATAAATAAGTAATAAATTGAATATTACTCGGGAAAACTTTAATTGCAACAAATACATTTAATGAAACCAATTAATTAAACATGTTTGTTGTTAATTAGTAATTACACAAACTTTGTTTGTATAATGCATTAATTAATTAATTGTTTGAATTTACACATTTAGTATGGATCGTATTTAAGTCTATAATGCATATGCTTAATAGTGAAAATAAAATGGTAAATATATGAACAGAAAATGAGGAAAGAAGGCCAGCCGGCCACATATTTTTTATTGCATTCATATATTATTATTACATATAACCATGATTTTAAAACTCTACTGCGCTGTGGTACCGTCTGGCCTTATTCGTTTTCTTTTATCTCTCTACTCTCTACCACTTGCAAAAGGGAACTTCTTTAAGGGAACCTACGGCGGCGGCTGCTGCTGCTGCTGCTGCTAGGAGGGAACAGGAAAGTGTGTCTGCTTCTGGTCTGCTTCAGTTGCTGGGCCTCTCCTGCTGTGATTTGGAATGATTGTTCCAGGACCTGTTGCGGGAGGGCTCGGAAGAGGGAGGTGTAGCCAACGACTGGGCTTTTCATGGGCTGCTTTGAGGTCTTGAAAGTGACCCATTCGAACCCTTCTGGGCCTGCCTGGGCTAGTGAGGCGTAGAATTGGGGGATCACAAACATGTTTCCTTTCGAAACCCTCTCGTTCAACACTTGGTTGCCGTAGTCATCTGATATCTGAATTTCTGCCTCTCCCTCCACCACGTACACCAATCTGTGGTCGGTCATTGACCAGTGCAGGTTGTATTGAGCGTTCTGCAACAGGGGAAGCCAAATGTTAGGAATGGAGGTTGGAAGGAGAGGTAAATGAATTAGTTCTTTACCGGGAAAAGATGGCCTTTCTCAGCACTCATGTCCATGTATTTGAGAATCGGGAGCTTCAGTCGGTTCAAAATGTTGATTCTACCGGACTCCCTTGAGTACACATCGGCTTCCTTTTGTGTGTTCATGTTGTGCTGGACTCGTGCAGTGCAGATGGTTTCTTCCAGCCCATTGGAAGAAGGGGATGCACTCGGTTCTTCCTCTTCCTCCTCCGGTGTCAAAAACGACATGTCTTCCTCGCACTTCACGATCAATCCGCTGCTCCTTTGTTCTTGGATTTTCCTGGCCAGGTCTGATGGAATGTTGTATGCCTCTGCAAGAAGCTCCTGATCGAACCCAAAGAAGATGTTCACTAGATCCTCTGACGATCTTGATCCTCTTGATTCTCTTGATCCTCTAAATTGCCTTAATGCTTCTCTTGGAAGTCCACCGGCCAAGAATGATGCCTGTACAAAACACATGTATAAGAACAGAGATCTCTTTTTGGTACTGAATAAGTTTTTGAGTTTGAAGGGAGAATTGGAATACTCTGATGCGGAGGTCCAGTTGGTTGTCCTCGTTGTTGAGATCCAAGAAGGAGACCAGGACAAGGTCTTGACCGCCGTCGTTGTGGCACCATTTGACAGTACCGGCGGGGACGACGATCATGTCACCACGGCGGACTCTGCGCACCTTTTGGTGTTGGTCTTCCTCTTTGCCAGCGCCGACTCGACGCCCCAGACGCCTGGAAGACCGTCTTGAAGATTGGGATGATTGTGCCTCGTATGTCTCTGCGCACCCTGGGAAATTCAGCCCCAAGAACCCCTCCCCTGTTCCACCCCATTTGTAACCAATTATTCATAATACGCTTAAAACAGAGTGTTATGAGGCGAGGTCTGTAGGGAGTGATACCTTGCTCCACGTAAATAAGCATGGGGGAGCTTTGGAACATAGGAACAGTGAGAGAGTTGGGCCTTATGATGCTTCTCATGGCAGCAACTCCAGCACACTGAAACTCTTCCTCTGATTCATCCCAAATCTCACTAATGCCTCCCTCCGACTCGATCCGACGCGAGGGCGGCCTTGCCTGAAGCCTGTCGAGCCGGCATTGCTGAGCTTCTTCCCTGAAGCGGCGCCTCTCAGGCCCCTGAGCGCTCACCAAAGACGATACAGCAAAGCACAGCAGAATCGCTAGTACCAGTTTGGTAGCCATTGTAGAAAGTGGTTAAAAAGGAGATGGTGGGATGAAATTGAATTGGGAAAGGGGTTAATATATAGGGCCAAAGGTGGGTGCTTGGGGGTGAAATGAAGCAACATTTGGGGTGATTTCTGAAATGGAATCCGGGACGTGGTGATGCATGGAATTGCTTATATTACACGCCCACCATTTGTCTCTCTTTCTCTCTCTCTCATTATTCTTTTGCCACATGCTATACCCGAACCAATATAATATCTGCCAGTAGTGGACTTGAGCTATTACAACTCGTATCACAGTTAGACATTGGGATCTGTGTCAGAGGGAACGTTGGGCCCTCAAGAAGAGTGAATTATAAGTGAGGTCCCACATCAGGTGAAGAGGGGAAGGAAGATTTCTTATAAATGTGTGAAAACTTCTCTAGTAAAAACGTTTTAAAATCATGAAGCTAACCACCATATGATATAATATCTTAACCTAATTGTGAGCGAAGAATCCAATTTGAATACGACGTAGGAATTGAGGTGGGTTAAGTGGACATGGTGGTCAAAAAATAGAAATCTTATAAATGTCGGCATTACTATTTGCAATATAAATTTCATTTATTTATTAGGGAGAGATTATCCACATTAAACGCCCCACTAACTTTAGTTTCAGATGAAAAGGAAAACAATCATATTATAATATAATCAATTCTTATTTTTTAATTTATAAAGGTGACAAACTATATAATAAAATAGGAATCACGAGAACCCCCACATGCCCATATCATATTTAAAAACCAAAACCAAAAATAAAAACATGTTACTTCTCTAAAACAATAAAATAATAATAGTAATATATTTCAACCAGTTAATATAAAAAGAAAATATATTTATTATAAAGTATGGAAATTATATATACTAACTCAAAAATACCTTTTTTTTAGGTATATTTTTCTGTATTCATTTTTTATTTATTTTTTAAACTTCGTTAATCTATAAAAACCCCATAAATTTTGACAACTTTTGTAATAGTGAATCCAATTCCTCTCCTCAAAAAAAAAAAAAAACTAATTCTATTAGATTCATAATATCTCTTTTAACTCGGACAATTCCCCTCCTCTTGCAAAAATATTATACCAAAAATCCATAGTCTCATTAATTGGCTGCTCCATAGTCAAATTACCAAACTGGCCCTGATATATTTCACCTACAAATCCCTGTTGGCTCCCCACCATGGCGATTTGGTCATTGGCCAAAACTTCCATCCAGAAGCTGTCGTCGGCTTCCGGCAGATTATTTGTCGACAACTCACCGTTGTCTGCCGTGACGACGGAGGAGCTTTCACTGGAGCAATGGGGCGGCGAAGAAGCCGAACCACAGCTCTGCATGGAATGAAAGGTCGTAAATTTGTAGGATTGTGCTGCTGATTCTTCTCCAGCCACGGCCGGGATATCGCCGCCGTAGCTCTGTCGGTTCATAGCGGAGTAATTTCTGAGTTGTGGAGTGGCGGAATTTTGTGTAATCCTTTTCTTCAAATGAGTGTGCCACACGTTTTTAATCTCGTTGTCGGTTCTTCCCGGTAATCTTGCAGCAATTGCCGACCATCTAGAAATTAAGAAAAAGATAGTTAATTTCATTGCTAAGTATCGAAATCTTTAATCGGTTGAAAACAAAAAAACACGTTCGTTAAGTTCGATGTTGGCAGTTTTGTTGGTTAGTGTCACATGATGACATAAAATGGATTAAAACCTATGCAGTCATGGATGTAATTAATTATTAATTAGCCTTGCTTAAACCTATCTTATCTTCTTACGAGGACACCAGAGTCACGTGATCAATCAAATTTCCAAAAAAAAAAAAAAAAAAAAAAACAAACCTGTTTCCAAGCATTTGGTGGAGCTTAATAATGGTTTCCTCTTCTTGTTGAGTGAAATTTCCTCTTTTAATGTCTGGCCTTAGGTAATTTGTCCATCGAAGTCTGCAACTTTTTCCACACCGTAATAATCCTAAAACATTTCAAAAGAATGGTAAGAAATCCCACGTAAGCTAATTTAGGGAATGTTCATGAGGTTATAATAAAAGAATACTCTGTCTATTTGTATGAGGTATTTTGAGAAGTCTAAAGCAAAGTCACGAGAGCTTATGCTCAAAGTGTATAATATCATATAATTACAGTGACATCTTCCTCCGAAGGGAGAAGAAGAAGAAAAGGTAGATTTTTTTTGAATGGAGGGTTTGAAAAGGAAACTAATTAAAGAAAGAAAGAAGTGAAGAATGAATTACCAGCTTGTTTTGGGAGGGCTCGCCAGTTTCCATGGCCATAGAGGTTGATATAATTGATGAGAATCTGGTCTTCTTCAGGGGTCCAAGGGCCTTTCTTCAGCCCCATTTTCTCACAGCATGGACCTCTCACCATCTCTTTCCCTTACTTCTTTGGAGCTCTGAAGAAGTATATATATATATATGTATATAAAGATGAAAAGGGGATGAAAGGGAAAGTGGGAAGAAGATGGGTACAGAAAAGGGTACAAAGAAGGCGCACTTGTGTGGGTTTTAAAAGGGCAAAAATCCGCCAACAATGCTTCCAGGAAACGTCGACTCACCGCTGTCTTTCTTCCTTTCTATCGTGGGCCTCTCCATCTCATGATTCTCATCCCATCACCCTTCCTTACTCAAATTAAAACGTGCGTTTTTCTTGTTCAATCTTAAATCTTTAATTTATGTCCTTCAAATCCACCTCATTTTTTTTTTTTTTTTTTTTTAAATTCATCTTCTTACCATCAAATCAAATATATTAATACAGTAAATAAAATTCCAAGCTATAACTATAATAAATATATACATGTGAGGGCAAATTTTGACATTTTGATGTTGAATTTTATTATAAACTATGATGGGTGAACTTAGGTCAATAAAAGAGGCTAGTGGCTGATGTGTATATATCAACCCCTTCCTTTTGGGTCTAAACATTACAATAATTCAATTTTTTAAAGAATATTCTTTTTAGATTCCTAATTTTTCTTTTATATATTTTAATTTTCGAATAACCCTATGTTGTATTCCAATATTGATTAGGTATACTATAATTCAACCTTGGAGCCATTTTCAAGAATATGGAGCATTTAGCACATTCCTTAACAAATTCTTGGAGGCCATACAACCACTAATTAAAGGTGTAATTATGTTTTGGGGGACTTTGAAACTTCAAGGTAAAAGGAAGATTTTGATCTAAATTGTTGTTTAACATATGGGTGTGAGCCATTTTTGACGATGAATTAATTATTAATTGTGCAAACAATTCTTCATAATGATTTTACACAATCTAATTTATAATATAAAAATGAAAAGAGTTTCTTATTTTCTCAATTCAAGTCAGAAAGTGGTATGAATCGGCGGAAGTTAGTCAGCAGCTTTGCAATTTAATATATATATCTGAAATGAGGAAGGGTAGCTTTTATGTTACGTGGTAATGATGTCACTTGTGGTTGGTCTCAAAGCAAGCCATGAAGCACTTTTAGAGGCACATCTCGTCAACATGAACAGTGGGCTTCACCTTTGGGGACGATGGTGCCCAAGAAACTTGTGGATAATTTATAGGAGCTTTGCTTTTTACGCATGGCCCCTCCTCCATTCATTGCATGCACTCAATTTTAGTTTATTTGAATTGCTATGGGTGAGGTGAAAATACATTTAAAAGTACACAAAAGAAGTGATCTTCCCAAAGATTTGCTACCCTTTTTGTTATATTTGCAAACCCTTTTCTTTACATGATTTGAATAGGAACTCTAAGCTTTAGTAGTAGTTCATGTGGGATGTGAGTTTTCATGGTAATCACAAAATTTCGTTGTGAAATCATTAACGGAGTAAACATAAATTTTTGTCTGAATCCTATGAAAATAAATGTTAACAACCAAAACTTTAACCTGTTATGTATGAACGTTAGCCTTTACAGTTTTAAGACACGTATGTTAGAGAGGAGTTTTCACACTCTCAACAAGAAATGTTTCGTTCTCTTCTCCAATCGATCCGAGATCTCACATAAATGATGAATTTTGAGGATGGAAATTGAAATAAGAGACGAGGATAGGGAGAAAAAGGATTCCTTGTCCCCGCTTGTAGACATCTCTACTCGAATAGCAACAAAGTTTTTTATACATATATATCAATTCTCTTGTCTGGTTTGTGATCTAATGGATATGAACGGTAGGTGTGGGAGGGTAGGGTTAATACCTGACATATGGTAAAGGTGTTGCTCATATATATACAATGGTTTTACTAATCTAAGAAAGAAAATAAAAGCATGAAATTTGATTGCTTTGGTAAAACAAAAAGTAAGTAAGTTGCAGGGAATTTAGATTTAGATTAGAAAGGGTGTGGATTGAAGAGAAAGAAGGTGTGGAATGTTGTACCGATTTGAAAACAGACAACAAATATTGATATCAATATCACACTGACTTTGGCCGACAGCTCCCAATATCACCACTTTCTTCATTAATGAAATTCATACCCTTATCAACCAAAAAGTAATACGAGTTCCGAGATTAAATTCATATTTCAATTTCTTAATAAGTATGGGATTAGTGTTATGGGTTGACGTTGAATTGATTATGACATATTCATTCTATGAGATAATATATTTAGTTGATAATATAATGTGAAAGAGTGAGGGATTAAGATTAAATAATTGAGATTCACACATTTTGATTTTGATTAGTTTTTAATTTTTATATCCAAATTCTGTCATCCACAACTTGTTGAGGATCCAAATCCACCGCCTGAGAATCAAAATCCACTACACAACAAAATCCAAGCCATACACTTCAATATGATTTGGAATATGCATAATATGAACTTACTTAATTACAAAATAATAGTTTAATTAACTTTCTATATGTATTCAACAAAGAAACAAAGAAAAAGTTATGAGAGCTTTTGAAAATTAAGACAAAGAAATGGTGAAGAATAAGGTGCAAAATAAGGTGCAAAATAAGGTGCAAAAGGGTCCACAAATAATTAATTCTAAACTGTTGAATTTCAAGGGTAAATTGAATTTTCCAACTTTGAAATTTATGTTTTCACCTAACTCTTTATCATTTTTCACATCATTCATAAATTAATCTATGCTTTTGGGAGAGAATTAATGTGTTATTTTTTCTATAAAATTAATGTCCAAAATTTTGGGTTATTTAATTTTAAAAACTATATTCATATAAAGCTTTTACATTATAGATGACAACAAATAATTGTCAAAAAGATGTTTTATGCTTTCTATGCCCTAGTGATTGGACCTGGGCTGTAGCAGGTCCGAGGCGGCTGGGTCAGATCAAGTGTGCTTGACCTGCGCTGCGGAGAGGGCCCATAAAGCTCAAATGATTGGGCCTGGGCTGTAGCAGGTCCGCGGCGGATGGGTCAGATTAGGCGTGCTTGACCTTGGGCCTCCAACTTCCGGTATTTATTATTATTATTAGTTTATTATTTTGTAACATAATATAATAATAACAACAATAATCCAATACGCGGCGGCAAGGAAACGTCGGACCCCCTCCCCACTTATGGCCGACTTTCAGACCAAATGTTATCTACATCAGACGTTAATTGGTGTGGGGCCATTGGACGGTGGAGATTGGTTTCCTCTCACCTAAAAAACAAACATTTCAATTCAATTTTGATCTGTTTAAAAGAAAAAAAAAAAAGGTAAAATGAAATCAAAAGAGAATAAAGTAAAGCATGTGGGGAAGAGGTACACGTGCGAGGAATTGATGGAATGTGGCGCCCTCCAATACCCATAGCACATCATTAAGGACAACCCTGCGTTACTACCACGCAACCTTTTCCAACCTTTTCTCAACTCATCAGTTTTTTTAAAAAAAAAAAAATTATTTATCATTTTTTATACCAAACATTTTTATATTTATTTGTCTTATCCATTCATTACAACTTTATAAATAATAAAAGTCAGATAATTAAATTATGATTTTTAAATGTTTTATTTATTAAACTATATTCAAATGAATATTTTTATTTATAATTTATTGACCGAATATATTAAACAAAATTCAACACGAACATTACCAAAGTTGGCTTTTTCTTTAGAAGTAGCATTTTTTTAAATAAAATTTAATAATTTTTGAAAGAATAATCTAAATTGACAATTTAAAAAAAAATTCAAATTACAATTATGCTTAATTTAGTTTTGGTGTTGCATTTCTTATGCTCTTATGAATATTTTTTTAAATTGAAGATTCAAAAGTCAATATTATTTAAATTTTGAACAAAAGCTCTATAACGAAAAAGGAAGAAAAAATCAAACCTTTTTTTTTTTTAATATATACATATTTGAAATTTATTTTTCTATTTACTCCTCATTATTTATTTTTTGAAGTTGGGTGAAAAAGGGTGGAGAAAGAGAGAATATTTGACTGGGTTGTTTCGCGAAATTGGCAGCTTTAGTCACTTCCCTTCCCTTTCCTTTCTTTTGCGTCTATATCTTCTGCCTTTCCCTCCGCTTCTTCTTGCCTACCAATTCTGACCTTTCTCTTCTTCTTCTTCTTCTTCTTCTTCTTCTTCTTCTTCTTCTTCCTTTGATCAAGGTTTCTCATCCTCCTTCTCACATCGACCTCTTCTCCGATCGTCATGTCGTTCAGAGGCCTCCGACGGGTATCTTTATGTTCTTATTTTTATGCTTTCTTTACTTCAACTCAACTGGGTGTACCCTTATTTCAATTGGGGGCTCTGGGTTTTCTCCCGATTTTATGTTTCTTGCGTTTTTCTCAACATTCTTCACCTCTGCTTCATCCTTCCCAACCACCCATCAACTGACTTCTCAATTTTATGTTTTCTTCTTTCTTTACCCTTTTCTCTGATGCTATTTACTCTCCTTTCTTCTTCTTTTTCTCTTTATTTCAAACGAGTACAGTGGATTTTGATGAAAAGAGTTGGATTAGATGGATCATGTGCTTGATTGATTCAGGTTCTTGTTATACCTCTGAAATCTTTGATTTAAAGGGTGGAAGTCATGGTCTTGACTGTCCAGGCAGGTCTGTTGATGGACTTCTGTCTTCTTTGCTTCTTCTGCAATTTCTTTTTAGAAACTTTTCAAAACAAGAATCTATTGGGGATCTCAGGATCAATCATGGTGATCTGGTCTACAGCTAATCAAACCTTTTGTTGATTGAACAATACTATAGATCCCATGGTTCAATTTAAAGGACTTCTGCTGGTGTATTTTGCTGAGGATTTTTACTTTGTTGGCACCATTTTCTTTGAACTATTCACATGCTTTAAATCTTGCTGCTACTTGTTTGGTTGTTTTGACATTTATGAACTGAACTACCTTTACAGCAAAACACTTTATCTGCAATGGGTGTGAATGAACACACCAAGAAGACATTTTCTGAACTACAGAGAAAGAAAATGTATAGATATGTGATCTTTAAGGTTGATGAAAAGAAAAGGGAGGTGGTGGTTGACAAGATTGGCAATCCTGCTGAGAGCTATGAAGATTTCACTGCTGCTCTGCCCGACAACGATTGCCGCTATGCTGTTTATGATTTTGATTTTGTGACATCTGACAACTGTCAGAAGAGCAAGATTTTCTTCATTGCCTGGTTAGCTAAGCTTCACCCATCATCAACTTTAATCTTACATTTCTTATTGCTATATTGTTCATTGGTTTGCCCACAACACAACATTTTGGAACCTACTTAGGAAAGCATTCGTTATCCTTAGGGTTCTTCATGTTCATGGTCAATTGGTTATTCATATAACTCATCTGGTATGCTTGCTATTTTCATTCAATACCTTCTTCTGGTGCATATGCATTACTCTTCACACTGCACAAGTCATGATCTTCAGGGTTCTATATGCATCCACTAATCTCTCTAAAGATCATAGTACAGTACATCGAAATTTTTGGGCAAAACTCGAAAATCTTGACATACTTATTCAGAATGCTCGCCGTTTCTGTTGTTGATGATCCGATGCACCTTTTGAATCTCTTATTCCAGAAACCATCTAGTTACGACCTTCAATGAAAGGAATTCTTTTGGTCATGTCATATCAATGATAATCACATTGGTGTGCACTTCAGGTCTCCAGCGAGCTCTCGAATCCGTGCCAAGATGCTCTATGCAACATCTAAAGACAACTTTCGACATGAGCTGGATGGCATTCACTATGAGATCCAAGCTACTGACCCTGCAGAGATGGACCTGGAAGTGATTAGAGACCGTGCTCAATGAACAGTCTCCGTTTAATTTGTTTAATTTGTTCTCTCTAAGGGGTAAACCAGCTAGTATTTTGAATACTTATGAACTGGTTTAGCTTCGATATGTGTAAAACCGAACGCTGGCGAATGAAAACGTTGGACAAAGCGTAAAATAAACTAACATCTGCAGAATGCTGATATATGGTGGATCGACATGTTGTTGTGGTTGCTATCACTGCTTCTCAGGTGAAGACAAGTTTGCTATAGAAAATGTTTAGAATTTATCAAACCTATTATCATTGGAAATTTGTTCTCTGGTGGATCTAATTCACTCTCTCTTCTGTGCCTCCTTTTATGATGTGAAATGAAGAACACAATGCCGCATGGATCATTGCATGCTTTGTGTATTGTCTTTCATGAACTGAGTTTCAGCTCATCATCCATGGCATCGACCAAAAACAATTTTCCAAACAAACATATGAAAAAGAAGCATTTGATTCCTGTCCTTTTTTCTTTTTCTTTTTTTTTAATTCTCAAAAGTTAACAAGGAGTTCGGAATGATTTTCCTTTGAACACACAATTTTTCATAAAAGGCCCTCGCTACCTGTCTGCAAAGATGCATAAATCACACAGAAATATAACTTTATTTATTCTTAACAGAATCCCATCCCATAAATGGACTCTTTAAACATATGAGACTGACTGTCTAATTGATTCATGCCCGGCTCGCCAATTCTTGAATGGTTCCATCTTCGTTCTCGCCCGACATCTCTTCCAACGATTTTCCTTTCGCTTCGGGCACCAGAAAAGTAAACAGGATTCCCAACAAGTTGAGTCCACCCAACAACAGAAGCGAGTTCTGGACTCCAATGCCAGGAGGATATCCTGCATCAGTTTTGCTCTTGTCCTGGTTTTGAGCCAAATATAGAAAACCAAATGCACCCACCATAGCTCCAAGCTTTCCAGACGCCGATGATATACCGTGGCAAGTAGAACGAAATCGTGCTGGAAATACTTCAGCTGGGACAACAAAGGTTGTTGCGTTCGGTCCGAAGTTTGCAAAGAAGAACGTTAACGAATAGAGGATGACGAAACCAATATGTTGGTCCTTCAGAGTCCAGTGATGGTATGGAATGGCTAGAGCAAACATGAAGACTGTCATGAAGAAGAATCCCATAAGTTGAATCGCAAATCTTCCCATCTTGTCAATGAAAGCCACTGTGAACCAGTAGCCTGGGACGGTACTGCAGAGAGCAATGAGTGTTTGAGCCCTTGATATTCTGTAAACCTCTTCAATAGCATTCATGGTGGCAGCTGGAGGAATCCATCCAATTGCACTGAATATATCTTTCTGGAACAAGTTCTGACTGTAGAAGGCAATGTCAAGCAAGAACCAAGTAGTTGTAGTTCCAAGTAAGTGAGTTCCATGGCGACGAAGAAACTCTTTTGAGAACAAGCCATATGCGTTTGCATTTGGTGTCAGCTGAGTAGGTTGTTGCGCTTCTACCTCAATGTCCATGTGCAGAACTTTTGACATGTCTGATGCAGCCTGAGTTGTATTTTTGGCTACAAGAGCTGTGTAGCGTGCAGTTTCGGGCATTTTGGTCCTCCAGTAGTAAGTAAGAGCAGCTGGAAAAGCCCCAGCCATCACAATAATCCTCCAAACGTAATCCGCTTGGGGCACAGTGGAGGCAATTGGATCAACTGCATAAGGCGGAGCATCAAACTTGGTCTTAAATGCCAAAGAGACGATAATGGAAAATATGCCTCCGCCTAAAATTCCAAACCCCTGCATAGCAAACACTGCAGCGATGAATGCACCGCGAGTCTTTTTATTAGAGTATTCAGACATGATGGTTGCAGAAAGAGGGTAGTCGCCGCCGATGCCGAAGCCGAGCCAGAATCGAAAAAAGCAGAGAGTAGTCATGACAGATTGTGAATTGTGGCCGAAGGAAAGGCCTGAGCCTATGGAGCATACAACCATCATCATTAGAGTCATGCCATAAACTCGCTTTCGCCCCATTTTGTCACCCAACCAGCCGAAGAAGAGTTGCCCTGATAGCGTTCCACAAAATGCGACACCATTAACCGCAGCAGCAACGTTGGGAGGCAATGTGCCAGGCTTTGGTGCTGCATCAACATGATAGTAAATGCGTCCAAGTAACTTGGTGACAAGGGATATGCAGAAAAGATCATATGCATCAGTGAAGAATCCCATTCCAGCAATGATGATAGCCGTGAAATGGTACCATTGTGTTTTGGCAACATCAAGTGCATTTAGAACTTGAAGCGGCTCCTTTCCCATTGCTTACTTTCTCCACACAAGCTAAGAGGGAAAAAAGAAAAGAGAAAGGAGTAGATGATTGTGGAAAGAGGGTGGAGCCTGAAGATGAGAAGAGCAGAGGTATAAATGAGAAAAGGGGTTGAAGGAGATGTCAACATTGGAACCTCTTCTTCCTGGTTTACCGCAAACGGCCACAACAACAATAGCATAGCACAGACATAGCACAGCACAGACGTCGCCCAGCGCGCCAATTTCAGTTCCCGCTCGCCCCTTTTCCCCTTTTCTCTGCTTCCAAAGGTTGTTGTAAGTTATACCCAACATCTGTTTAACCGTTCATAAGAGTGGAAGTTAATAGGATTAAATTTAATAAAATAAATACTAAGATTAACCAAAGCTAACTCAATAATGAATTTATTAGTTAATGATTTGAGCTAAACCATAATTTCTTGCAACTTTTCTTTTTATTTAAATAAAAAAAAACAAAAAAAAAAAACTCCTTTTTACTCAATTTTTTAAATAAAATATTTGAAACACTAATTTATCGAATTCCTATTTAGGAAATTAGATTTCAAATATATATAGGGTAAATACGGTTTATTTTTAAAAATTTTAATTTTGTTTTCCTAACTTTAATATTGGATGTATATTTATTTTTGGTAACTTGTCAACCAATTATAATCTTTTAGGTAGTTTATTTATAAATCTTATCATTATCCATCCTCAAATTAAAATAGAAGTCTTTATATTTGTTTGTACACGACATCAAGTTTATATTTGTTTGTCTGGCTTCAAATTTATATTATTAAAATCTTCTATAATTAATTAACTTTATCGATTATATATAATTCGATTTTTCTTATATATATATATATATATATATATTATATATTCTCCTTCTTTTCATAATAAAAATCTTACCTTCTCTAACATGTTTGGTAGCAATTAAGAACATAATCTATGGGCTAAGAGGAGCAGTTTTGGATGTGCAAAATATTAATTTAATGTCATTATCAAAATTGATGATCACATCTAAATCCCAACCACTCTTGTAATTTTATTTTCTATAAATTATATATTTTTATCCCTCAAATTTAATCTTAATTCTTATTTGGGGTATGGGTTTTTTTTTATTGATCGTTTAAAATTTAAATTTAATATTTA
Organism: Cucurbita moschata; assembly: GCF_002738365.1. Classification (NCBI taxonomy): domain Eukaryota; kingdom Viridiplantae; phylum Streptophyta; class Magnoliopsida; order Cucurbitales; family Cucurbitaceae; genus Cucurbita; species Cucurbita moschata. The sequence goes on from NW_019268579.1 coordinate 771,505, forward strand.
ATTAGTTCCTAGATTTACTTGAAAAATGATATATATACGTAGAGTATAATATTATATGGAACATGAACGAAATGAAAATGGTAATGTTTTGAAATAAGGGGAGAGAGAAACATGGTGGGACATACAATTAATACAACATTATTGGAGGAGATGAACAATGAGAAAGAGCAAGTTGACTTCAATCCCAAAACATTATATTCTATTAATATTTTATATTGGTTACGTATCTATAAACAGTAGTGTCCCCAAAATGGCATTACATAAACACAGTACATCTATTTGTGGTTGTCACCTTTATTTTATTATCAACTTTTGTGCTTACTTAATTAGTACTAATACTGTTTTAAATATTACTTACTTGGTTACTTAGTTTCCAGAAAATCCAAGGTTTTAATATTACATGAATGAAGGGTATGAAAAAAAAGGAAGAAAATTACAGTATTGACAAGTGAAATTTAATGGCGTAAGACAATTCAAGAGCCATGAAAACTTCTAAAGAAGAAGAAGAAAGAACATCTCAGAAAGGACTCATACTACTGCTACTACTACTACTCTCGCATGAACTCAGCATCAAAAGTTCCTCCAAATACTCTGTTCCCAAATCTTCCAAAATCACTACATTCTTCTTTTTCTTCATCTTCTTCGTCTCCGCCACCCCCTGGCTTTTCGCCGCCGCCCCTGACTTCCTTCTTAGCGAGTGTTTTCTCTTCAAAGCCACCACTGGTGACAATCCTTCTTCCAATTCATACTTAATCTCCTGCAGCGATTCCCTCACCATTTCCACCGGAAAATTCAGCACCGCCAGTGCTCCTCTCATCGAATACGCCGCTTGATCGTAAGCTAAAGCCGCGGCTTCGGCACTATCGAAAGTCCCAAGCCAAACCCTAACTCCTTGCCTTGTCGAATCCCTAATCTCCGCCGCGTACTTCCCCCATGGCCGCCGCCTCACTCCTCTGTAATTCTTCTCCGTCGTTTTTCTCTCTTTCTCCCTCTCCAAATCAATCGAACTCACTTCGATTTCTTCCTTCACCGCAATCTTCAATTCCGATTCCGATGGTTGATGGCCGAGAAACTCATCCGTCAGTGAGAGTGAGTTTTCTAGCACACTGTTTATCGAGAAAAAATCGCTCCATGAAAACGACAATTCCTCCGGTGATCCGAGTGAACATTCCGTCGAGAAATCTGAATCGGAGAACGAAAAGTAATAGGATTCCATTTGAATTTCTAGAGGAAATTGAATCTTCAATGTAATTTCTTTTTTTAATTTTATAGAAAAAGGACTCTGTTTCCTTTCTTTCTGTGTGTAAAAGAATTTGAATATTTAGGCCTATATATAACAACGGGAAAATGACGAATTCCGATCCGCAAAATAAATAAATATATAAAATAATTTGGCCAGAGTTATCAATATTTTATAACGGGGGGGTGAAAAGCAAAGAAGTTTTTATAATATAATGCTTAAATTATATTTAACAACTCGGCAAAACAAAAATAAGAATAGCAAGGGCAACCGGGGCACGTGCTCAAAAGACGCCACGAGCCCGGCGGCGCATGGGACCCATCCCTAATTTCTTTCAATAAAAAAATATTGAAGTAACCGAATCCTGAATTATAACGGAATAGTTCGGGAATTTAGTAGTTGTGTACGTGGCAGACACGTCATGAAGATATTTAGAGAATTCACGGCAATTACGTTATTGAGTTACAGCTGGACATGGCACGAGTGCCTTAGCTTAGTGGCTTTAGATCACAGGAGGATAAATTAATTAATGAAATACTTGTTCTTTTTTTAATGCCAGTTGGAATTTAATTAACAACCTCATTTTAATTTAATGTTGTGATTAATATGAGTTAAATTAAGTATTTCAATTAAAATTAATCATCATATGTATTTACGTAATTATATGGAAACACGCAAACATTTCTGATAAATTTTGAAAAAAATGCAATCATCATATAAACTAATACACATTAAATTTTATTCTTTAGTCTTATAATGTTTTATTTATTGATCGAAGGAAAATTTCATACCATCTTTATCCAATTTATATAAAAAAGAAAAGAAGAAATAGAACGAAAAAAAAAAAGGTTTATAAGGTATTTAGGATATTCCTACGGGTCCATAATCAAGAAAACAGATGAGATTACTGTACGTGGCAGTCTCATCTTATGATCACGTGTTATAGATTTATGCAAAATTCCAAAACACCAATGATAAGCTTCAAATAAATTAACTATTAATTTTACAAATCTTAACAAATAAATTAAAATATTGAAAATATTGGTTAGATAATTATTTAAAATTTTAAAGTTTTTTTTTTCTATCTAAAGATTTAGATAAAATAAAATAATATGGTAGACGTTAATTTTTAAAACTAAATAATTATCTAATCCAAACAAGTTTAATAATCTTTAAAATATATAAATAAGTAAAAAAAAGAATCCTTAAAATTAATTGAATTACTAAAAAAAAACTTTTGTGGTTGAAAATATTTAAAAAAAAAAAAAAAGATTTAAAAGGCATACGTATATTATTAAATTTTCCAAACACGTGTTTTAAACCCATCCAAAAATTCATCCAATTTACATGTTGTCTTTAAAAATATATTATCTACTTAACTAACTAATTAATTAACAAGTCGGATAAATTCACATTTTTTTAAAAATCATATTTTTTTAGGTGGATCTAAATACCTTTATTTGATAATCATTTAAAAGCTCCATTGATTTTCTTTTTTGGGTCATTTTGTGTACAATAAATTTCAAATTTTTAAAGAAAAGGTTATAATTTATAAACCAAATTTTAAAAATAAAAAATACATATTTTAAACTATTTGGGTTTTTAAAACATATAGATAAGATGCTAAAAACAAAAGTTTTTTTGGGAGTTAAAAGAGAGAAAAAAAAAAGATGAAATTAAAGAAATTAAAGTAGAAAAGAATGGAGAAGTGACTATTTTAATTGTTTTGAAAGGAATTCAACGTTTGACTGAATTATTTATTTATTTTTTTGGCATTAGCCGTCGCATATTTCAGACAAGCTTTGAATGAAATAGAGGGTTTGCATTTTTCTTGCCTCTCACTCCCTTTATTATTATTTATTTATTTATTATTATTATTTATTTATTTATTATTATTATTATTAATTTAGTTCCATATATCTTTCGTTTTAATCCTTTGTACACACAGCACAAACACAAAGGGTTTTAATTTACAAATAATGGGAAAAGCAACAAATGAAAGAAAATGAAAGAAAAAGGAAGTAATGGGTCCATAGGGAAATGTGGTTAATGTAATTAATCATCTTATATCCCTTTTTATATATTTTTTTCATAAATTATTATATCTCACAGTCTCCTTCCCCCTCCACAAATTAATGATTTAATAATTGTAAAATTTCATAAAATTGGAAGTAGGGTTTTTGAGTGGCAACCCACCCAACCAAATCACCAACTTGCTCAAAATCGACCAATTTAATGGGACCACCAATTTTAAATTCACCATTTTAAGTCCATGTTCATGAACCATCTTCCATTTCACTTTTCTTATTCTTATTATTATTATTATTATTATTATTATTCATTTTCATTACTCTATTTATTTAAATTATAAATCACCTTGATTTTGCGTACCAGATGCTCTTGCCTCCAAATTTGGTATATACGAGTTTTTTATTTTATTTTATTTTATTTTATTTTATTTTATTTTGTCGAGTCCTATCCATAAAGCTATAAAGCTAGCAACTAGCTTGCTGAGGTAAAATAATACTAATAATGATATATATTTTTTGGTTTAGAATAATTATTAAAAACAATTTATTATCGTTAAATCGGCCTCGTGTTAAAATTCAGTGGAGACGACTTCATAAGTTCATTGCACCTTGCAATGCTTCCATCAATTTCAATTACAAACCCTCTTTGGCTGCCAATCTTTTTTTGTCAGTTTATCTTCCTCTTTATTAATTATGAGATTTCTTCTAGATGAAAAGGGCCATGGCTTGAACCTTCCATTTTTCTTTTGTCATTTTCTTTTATTTATCATGCATTTATTAATAATGTTTTTTTTTATTATTTTTTTTTTATTCCTTTCGGGTCCATGCCCTTCTAGAAGAATAGCTGGTTTTAGTGTTTTTATTACAAAAGTAAAAAAATAAAAAGCTTTTTTTCCCCTCTTCTAGTAAGTACTGTATGGTTACTATTTATATACATTTGAGAATGTCCGGTTTGCGGTATTTTTTTTTTAATCCCAAATTCAAATATTAAAAGTACCCACTTTATCTTGTTATTATCACTTGGGTTTGAATGGGAAAATTAATATATATATATATATATTGTTATAATCTAACGGAAATGATGATTATCTCTTTGAAAAACTTCCAATAAAGTAATTTGATTTGAAAGTGATGGATTCTGAATACATTCAAGCAATGTTTCAATACCTCATTTAATATTATGAATCCTTTTCTTTTCTTTTCTTTTTTCTTTTTATAATATTTCTAATAATCCCATATTTTTCACGGGCCTGTTCATTTTGCTCACCAAAATAACTTCACCTTCAACTTTTTTTTTTTTTTTTTTTTTATAATTTTTAAATTTAAAGTTCTTGTGGTCATATATTTCTCTTTTTTGTTAGGCAAGGGGGGACTTTGCTGAATGAATTATATTATATGTAATAAAAAAAAGGAGGGACGTGTTTGAAGTTGAAGGTGTGACAAGGCATTGGTTGATTTTATAATTAATATGGATATGGGCAGCCATTAAGGACCAACTCGCCACTTCATGAGTATGACATTTCAAGAAACTGTCATTCATAAAATATTACCAACCTCAGTCATTATTATTTTGTTTAAGCAATGTTTTAATCTTAGCAATTATAAACTTAAAGGTGTATTATGGTTTAACATTTAGATTATTCCAACCTGTTTTTGTGTTTTAAAACACGTGAAAGAAATGGAATTAAGAATTTGGCGTTCATAAATATCTTATCTTAGAAGTGTGTAATATCAATATTATTATGTTTTAATTATATTGAAGCGTGACGTGACGACGAATTTTAAATATTTAATTATTTAAAATATGATATTTTCTTTTTAAAATGTTGTACAAGTTTTAACGTTAGTAGTTTGGTGAGAGAGCCATGCCAAAGAAAGACGCCACGGAAGAAGAACAAAACACGTGTCATTTAAATTTGCTAATATTTTACAACTTTAATGTTGTCTCGTTTGGTGTTCACAACATGTTTCAACGTTATCATTTTAATTTGTCCTGCTTTCTCCTTATTCTAAGTTGCCAATCCTTTGTTAATTTCTGCCGGATGTATTTGGGCTTATGAGAAGCTTCCCAAGGCCCAAGCCCAAAGTATGGGCCTTGTGTGCGCTTTTGCAAACCGTTTCGTTAGGGATTAGTTTGAGAGAGACGCAATATTATCCAACGGCAAACTGGAAAATAATCGGGATTGAGTTACCCCTTATCTTCAACACAGGCGGGCAATTCAATTCTGAGAGGAGCGAAAATGGCTGCTGATTAAGCTCAACCCACCTCCCCTCCTTCTGCTCGTTACTTCTTTTGAACTTCCCTCAATGAGATCAGCGACATTTCTGAAAACCCATTGCCCTTGCGTTTCGCTTCCCCTTCATGGCTTCAGCTCTTCGCCAACGAAGAACTCGATTGTTTCTGTCACTCCCTGTAAATTTGAACCATTTCTCTTTAATTTGAGAGCCAAACCGGCGCGCTTCCTTGTGCTTTGCTACCGGGATTCCGAGAAATCTGCTCTGGAACAACAATCTGTGGGGGTCGAAGATTCGAGTGGGGCTTTGACGGTGGAGAATACAGAGCAAAATCAATGGAGCGTGGAACTGGGTAGCCCAAGCTTTGGATTTTGGCCTCTTGCTAAATTGAGCTTGAGCGATAAGGCTTTTCTTCTATTCACATTCATTGCCCTTGCGGTAAATTTAACCATAGCCTCGAATTTTAAGCATTTGTTGTGTGCTGTGTGAATTTCTCCGAATTTTTGGTTGTTGTTGACTGTTTGCAAAGCCTGATTCATGACAAATATCTCATTGAGACTTGACATTTGTTCTTTTCTTTTCCTGTTTTTCTCCTCCTCGGTTCCTAAGAAACAGAATAATTTCTCATCTTACCGGTTCTTCAAAGCTTCTCCTGACAACTTTTACTAATAACTTACAAAACAATATCTAATTTTAGAGAATAGAGATGTTGAGCTCCGGAAAGAAAAAGGGATTATAGAGATGACATATTTTTTTAATATAATACAAACATATAAATATAAACAATCCAACAAAACAATGAAGTTGTGGTCTAATGAGAGGTCAAAAAGGGTCATCAGAATAATAAAAAGCTTAATCGGTACGAGTTCAATCTATGGTAAGCACCTACATGATTAAATTTTCTACGTGATCTTGGGCAACTAAATGTAGTAGGGTCAGGTGGTGACCTCGTCAGATTAATTGAGGTGCACACACAACTAAAAAAAAAAATCATTTTGCTTTAGCTGATCACTTCTAGCCCGGGGTGTTCGAATAAACTAAATTTTTCTTCGGTGCCAATGGTGTATTATTTCCATAGAAGCTCGAGTAGCTCAACATGGTTTTAGGGTGCTATAGATGAACATTTAAATTATCTTGGATGTTTCTGAATTGAAAAAATTACTTGAGGATTTTTGCTGCCAAAACTCCTTATGATTGAGTTAATTATGTTGGATGTTTCTGAATTGTGGGCTTGATAGGAGCTGACCAGTGCTTGCTGACGGAAATATGTCATGAATGCCAACTTTCACATCTTTTTAATGAGATAATTGGTCATTGTGCATTTGTATAAACATTGATTAGTGCTCATTGGTGTAGACTTCTGTGGCATTTACAAGCCTTGTCATTGCAGCTGTGCCAACATTTAATGTAAGTTCATTTAGCTTTCAAGCACATTTTCTTACTCTTTTGCTTTTATTCATGTTTTTTTCTTTTTTTTCTTTTTTTTTTTCTCTCCTTATACAAATCCACATATTAATCAAGAAAGCCCATTTTTATGTAGGCGATGCGCAGAGCTGCCATTTCACTTTCAAAGCTAGCTGACACAGCTCGTGAAGAACTTCCTGGTACAATGGCCGCCATTAGACTTTCAGGCATGGAGATCAGTGATCTAACTCTTGAACTAAGTGATCTAAGGTGAGAACAAATCCTTATCCATGCACATATCTCCTTACTGATGGTTTTATAATTATATTAGACATTTGAATTGAGATGGACACTGTCTCCTGTGGCATGCTGGATTTTTGGTAAATCTTTAGAATACTTGGTGGTAAATCTTTAGAATACTTGGTTCTAAGTAGAAATATTTTTAAGGGTATTGAGGAGAGGTGGGATGAGGTTAAATGTTGCTCACTCTGAGTAATTCGTGTCGATTCTGTTTTGATAAGCAGCCAGGAGATAGCTGATGGGGTAAACAAATCTGCTCAGGCCGTCCAAGCAGCAGAAGCTGGAATTCGGCAGATCGGTGCACTTGCCCACCAACAAACTATGTGTATGTTTGACTCGTAACTTATTCTACACGTTCTTATAAACCAAGCACCAGAGTTTAACGGCGTATATTATGTTGTCTGCATGATACAGCAATGATTGAAGAGAGAGCAAGTCTGCCCATTATTTCTTTGCAGCCTGTTGTTGTTGGAGCTGCAAAGAAGACTTCTCGTGCTGTTGGCAAAGCCACACGAACGATCATGAAAATGATATCCGGAGGAGAAAGTACGGAGAATGATGATGATAATAGTTTAGATAGACTGGAAGTTTAAGTTTACTGGTTCCTTGCTTCAAATCAAAACAATGGTGTAAATATCACACGAGTGTAGATCATGTACTTGTTGATATGAAGTCGAAACACATGTTTAGACATTCAAGACTGGAAATTTTCTTACAAAGACTTATAAATCAGCTTTATTTTATCCCCCGACTTATTTCCAGACCTTTTGAGGCAATAGAGCTCACCAGAGCCAAGGCTCTCTGTCTGCTCACTCTACCATCTGGAAAGGTTGTACATAAAATGTAGGATTGAACGTGGTAGAAAGAGCCGATTGTTTGGTTTGACCTGTTATATATTATCGGAGAGGTTTTTACATTCTTGTAAGAAATGTTTTGTTCTCCTCTCAAATCAACGTGGGATCTCACAATCCACCTTCTTGGGGGCTCAGCGTCCTCGTTCTGTTCCCCTCTCCAACACCTCTCGTTCTGTTCCCCTCTCCAACTAAGGTGTGATTTCACACTTCAATACCATTTCTTTTTATATTTTAAATAACCCACAGGCACCCCTACCCCACTTCTTTATTACTTTCTCTCTCACTCTGTCTTAAACAGAAAGAAAAGGATGAATTTTCAAAATGAAACCAGTGGGTATGGAAGTCAACAAAGTGTTTTAAATGCACAAGATAAATCTATAGATATCATTTCCCCTCGAACCCATGCCCATGTAGATGTAAGTACATGTGCATGTGCATATGCATGTTCATGTTCCTCAAGTTTCCACACTTCATCCTCCTAAATTTTTAATTTTCTTTGAGAAGAAGAAAAAAAAAAAAAAAGATCTAGTGGATCTTCATCTTATTATTTTAATCCAGTATCATTTTGTTTCTTTCTGACTTTCTCAAAGTAGCTTTATGAATATTAATTTATTTGTATCACTCTTTGTATAAGTGTTGGTCATCAAGCTAATAACATTTCCTACATCTTCTGCTTCTTTTTCAAGAATCCTACCTCTTAGTTTTCCACTTTTGCTTATGGAACCAACCCAGAAAAGCCTCCATATATTTGAGTCCCCAGCTTTTGCATCGCTCACAAAGCAACAGATTTCAAGCTATCACTCACCATTTTCTAGTGTTTCAGATTCTGCTTCTCCAATTTTAGCTGTTGCAGTTCTGAGTGTGATGGGGACTGTTTTTTTGCTATTGGGTTACTACATTTTCATCAGCAAATGCTGTTCTAACTGGCACCATTTTAGTCTGCTGAGGCGGTTTTCGAGTTTTCATTCCCAACAGCATGAAGATCCTTTCATAGCTCTCTCACCAACCATGTGGAATCGCGGGCTCGAACAGTCGATGATTGGCCAAATCCCAACTTTTCGATTCGAGAAAGACGATGAAGGTAGTGGTCTCTATGGCTGCGTGGTTTGTCTAAGCGAGTTTCAAGAGAACGAGACGTTGAGAGTTCTACCAAAATGTAGCCACACATTTCACTTGGACTGCATTGATGTCTGGCTGCAAAGCAACTCCAATTGCCCTCTTTGCAGAACAAGCATTTCAGGCACAACAAAGCCTCCAATTGATCACATTGTAGCTCCAAGCTCATCTCCTCAAAACTCTCAGCTCCTTTCCAACAGCCTAATGGGCAGTGATGAAGATTTTGTAGTCATTGAATTGGGTAGTGAAGATGAAGTTGTTTCCTCAACAGGGCAACAAGAAAGTACTATTTCAAGAGAAGCACTGGTTCAGCAGCCCAGATACCATTCTCCTAAAAAACTTGAGAACAAGGTTGGAAAATCCAAAACTCGGAAGTGTCACCATGTTTCAATCATGGGAGATGAGGGCATCAATGTTAGAGCAAAAGATGAACAGTTCTTCATCCAACCCATCAGAAGATCCTTTTCCATGGATTCTGCAGCTGATCAACAGCTTTACTTAACCGTTCAAATGATAATACATCAAGATAGGCAAATCAATGAGTCCAGTAGCAGTAGTAGTGCAGAAAATGACAGCAGAAACCGAAGATCTTTCTTCCCGTTTCGATCCGGACGAGGATTCAAAAACACGATTCTTCCACTCGAGTCAGATATGTAAATAAGGATTGATTGGTTGCATTCAGATTTAGTTTCTGTTTGCTTTGGATTTCAGAAGGTAGTGAAAAAGTTAATAGGTGAATGAGATATTACATACAAAACAAATGGTGTTATTTGTAATTTTTTATGAAATTTTACACATTATGGAAAAGAGATGAAAAATAGAACTTGTTGAAACTTGGCATGCTAGTGGGAATCATTGCTTAAACCACTAAACATTATCTTGCCTCTCTTTCTTTTTCAAGTCCTCATCATTGAGAATGATTGCTTGTCTCCTTTCTTTTGGGTTCTTGGTTTCATACTTTCATGAACGGATTCAGAGAAGAGCGGCCCCAAACTCTGAGTCAACTAGCTGAAGGCTCCTTCTCTTCACAATCATCTTCATATTCTTTAGCCAGTATGGTAAATTATGTGTTGCAGAAGCTATGATTTTAATCAATCAACTAATACATTCTTCAAAATAAACGCATGGTTTGGCGCTCACGCTTCATAAATAGTTGTCTGACAGTTCACATTTCAACCCCTCTATGTAAGATTACCTGTGTCGCAATGAATTATGTCAGTGGATGTCATTGCTTGTAATCTTCTTAACATTGAATTTAGAAACTAGCTCACTAATGAGGGTTTGAAATTATCTTGGCTAATTAGATGATTGATGAAAACTTCATTCATTAGAGTCATGGTTTTAACCAATAAGATTTGTGTTGCAAGATTTTCATGATTGGAATGAACATAAACATAAACATAAAGAATCAAATTTCAAAAAGAATCTAAAAAGGTTTATATTGTTGCTTTGAGTTGAAGGGAAGGGAGTCAAAATCAAGTAGACCCACCATTTATATTCCTAACATAAACAATGAAATTAGTTGGAAAAAAAAAAGTGCTTCCATATAAAAAAGAAGACTTGGATATGATTGAAGAATGAATTGGGTGTCATTAATAACTTGAATGTGCCGTTACTTACACCATCACATGGTTCCAAGAGGCTTCAAACCAAACAGAAGCCTACGAAGAATATTTTTGTTTGGTGAATTTATGTACAGAAAAAGAATTTGAGGATCTTGCTATAAGTAGGCAGAAATATAAAAGAACCCAGAAAATCAACATGTTATCTCAGGATATAAAGCAACAGCTTCCACATAAAGTAAAAGAAATTACTCAAAGCTTGTAGATGCAGAAGGTTTTGGAGTTTCTGGAGTTCTGCTGTACACATCTCCAAAATGAAGATCCAATTCTTCAGTCTCTATATCTTCTAAGTGGGTAGCTCCAGACAACTTCCCGAAATCGCTCCATTCCATGTGTTGTTGCTCCTCTGAGCTTCTTTCTGAGACATTATCATTGAGATTCTTCATGGTAGTAGTGTACCTGTTGAACTCGGGAGGATCCATGAAACTTGTTTGGGGTTGTTCACCAGACGCAGTATTTCGATCCCACCACCGAGTCTTAATACCAGGATTTGCACTGTTAAAATCTTGATGCTGAAATATGCTTTCGCGAAGGATAGGAGCGGACGTGGAGGCCCCAAGATGAGTTTCTGATCGATCCTCGAGATGATCTTCCTCCCAGTAATCTTCGTACCTTCCTTTTCTTTGAGTGAAGTAGGGTGGCAGCCAATACATTCTGGAGTTCTGCTCTATCAATTCAGATTGTTCTTCAGGGACGTCCCTAGAGTAATTGGCTATATCTTGTGGTGCGTTTGTATAATAATGATCGAGTAGGTATGGAAAGTTTCTTTGGTGTTCATCTAGCCATAGAAAATCTGTCCAATTAGCAGCCGCTGAATTTGCACGAGGTAGTTCCCTCGGAAAAATCCCATTCCTGTCCCGATGACCGACCAAATTGCGACTCCCTTGATGCATTTCATGCGGCTGATGTACATGTCCCCGTCGCTGCAACATTTTCTCCCTAAAAGTCTGTAGGTTTGACAGGAACTGTTTTCCCTGAGCATTTGGTTCCCATGCAGGATAATTACTACAGAAACTGCAGTGACAACACAACTTGATGTGTGAGGGTTCAGAGGCAGTAAATAAAAGACACTATTTACTTTTAAAAGAAGAATCTTGAATGTAACATTTTCAGGATTCACATAAAAGCACTATACAAATCAAGTTCACAGAATTGGTATCTGGGCCCTGGAAATCTTCAGCAAAAGTATGTTCTATCTTGTTGGTCACTCCTATCAAAGCTAATTGAAAAGTTGAAACAAAGAAAGTGCTAGAGATGTTTATATCAAAAATATCAAACCCGCTCTGCTTTTATCATTTACATATTTTTCACTAAACTTTATCGAAGCTGCTAAAAGTTGCATCACGATACAACAACGTGATATATGTATAGATTATGTATAGATTCACCGCATGATCAGGAGTTATCCTAATTTAACTCAAATGCAGATTGAAGCCGGCCTTTTTAAAGCTGAGATTGTGAAGGCCATATTCGATTGCTTTCTCTACAACGTTATGAAAATGCAGCAAACATTTTTGCCAGTATGCCATTTAAAATCAGAACAATTCTAGAAATATTTTCGATAACAAAAATTGGCATAAGGAAACAATCAGAAAAGGCACGGTCAAGAAAAGCTCGTACCTCAAGAATGATTTCTCCATTTTCCCCTGTGAGCTTCTCTCTGCGCCTGGTGCATTATGTGGTGACCCATAACTGCTATTTCCATGTTTTTGGAAGTCGAAGGCACTGAAACTGCAGAAGACAAGGAAGCAGCCAAAAACATTTTGAACCGAAATAAAAAAAAGTATATAAAAGAAGCCATATTGCATTTCTGATAGCCACCCAATTATAAACATGTAGGAGAAAAGGCATGCAGGGAAGGGTTTAATGTACTGTATAAATAGGGTTGATATATAGAGTAAGGCCCTTTAACCGAGTTAGTAACGGATGGGAGGGGGCGTATTTAGATGAGTATATAGGAAGCCCATGACAAAGGGGGGGCTTTTGCGTTGCTTATGCTTGTGTTTTGGTAGTATGGGTTTAGGAAGAGATAAGGAACTCTATGAATTCCCCCCAGGCTTTACTTCTCCCCAAACTGTTTTGTATCTCATTTGACTCTTTCATGCAGGAATAGTTTAGTGTAAGGGAAGAGTAAAGATCAAGATACTATTGAAGTAACAAAACAACCTGCAAACATGACCAACACCTTCAATATGAACTGTGAAGTCTGCAATGAACTGCAAGATGTCATCCACCCTCTGCAAAAATAAAAATATGGGTGACTGAAAGAAGGTGGCCACAGTAAAATGAGATGAGATAAGGTCTCTATAAGTTTCAACCTCTGGAACAATGAACACAAGCAAGAATGGGGTGAGAAAAATGGAGACCATCTCCTCAAGTAACATCATTCCTGTATACTGCATCAGAAAAGCAGCATCAATGCAATATTGAAAAACAAGAAAAGAAAATGATCTTTGTATTTCAAACAGATGAAAGCAAAAAAAGGTCAACTTTTTACAACTCGAGACAGTTTTGAGCAACGGGGAACTAAGAGAATTTGCTAAGCAAGCAGGTAAGTCAACTGGGGTAGTCAGGTCTGGAAGAGAAGACGGAGCTCTCTAACGCCTGAGTTCTATAATAAGATAGGGATAGTCTCAAGTTCAAAGTTACCAGTTTAATTCTCACACCAGCCATACAGAAAATGAGATGAACTGCTAGGAATTTACCTGGAAAAGGGTTTCAAATTCTAGTCGGATAACCTCAGAATTTTCTTTGCCACGCCATCTCTTCGGCATATAATGCGTATGCTGGACAACCATAGACATCGCCCCCTCAGGATCTAGAACTAAAATTTCATCTGTAACTGCTGCCCGACTAATAGCAGTTATAGTTCCAAAAACAGCAGCATACCAGAGAAGGTTGCGGCCGAATATCTGAATGGTAAAAGAACATATATTTAGAGATTAAAGTATACAGTTAGGCATAGGTTTAGAGGTTAAGAGTAAATGGAATGTATATTACATGGCCCTCCAGTAAAGATTCCTCCAGAAAAGCAATGATGATCAGAATAGCAGCAAAGCCACCAAAGACAAATGAGATGAACTTTGCAATTATCGTAATAATGGGAGAGGGAAATTGCTTTAGATACTCTGAAGCATGAAGCACACTGCTATTGACCCGGTGTTTGAACAAATGCTCGACCTGTCAAAGATATAGCAGCAATTATGAATACTGAAAATCTCCCTCCCCCCTCTAGAAATATTATCTGTCGCACGTGACACGTTACAACCTAAATCCCGCCTTTTGTTGTGTCACATAATGAATCTGTCACAAGTTACAACCTAAATATTTTCAACACAACTTTTCACAAATGACAAAAAGAAATAAAGTTTACTAAGTAAAATCTAGAGACTCATCGTACCTCATTAAATTCCCTAAAAATCCACTTTGACAAATTTGACCACCTTCGAGATGATGCTGTACTTGGGTGGTTATAGAACTGCTCAGCGTGCCTCAGGAAGAGGTATACCAACATGAATATGACAAGAAATGGAGAAAGCAGGAGCATCACCACTCCAACTACCGCAAGCCTTTTCTTTAACGTTCTAGGATTGGATATGAACTCCCTTCTAACACAGTAATTACTGCAACAAGAATATGCTTCAGTCAGTAGGGATTCTACATAGCAAGCAAGAAAATCTTTAAAACCTTCAGATTTAAGACATCCCTGTGGTTAAAAAAAAAAAGTTGCAAGCTTACATTAATTCAAGCTTTAGGTCTTAACAACAGTATACTCTGGACCAATACTTACGTTTATCAAGGTGAAGGTGAGAGATATAAGAGTATGAATATACAGACGGGATAACATATATTTTTTGTTAAGTAAATCATACATACGCATGGAAAGTATTACAAAAGATGTATCAGTTCTTAATGTTTGATCTGTCTAAGACCTATCTGTAGCCATTTACTAAATAATAGAGAAATATTTCCAGTAACAGACATACCGATCAAACATGCTCTGTAGTATGCACCAATTTAAGGTCCATTCTAGACTTTTTGTCAATGTTAATCGATAATGCTTCCTAGAAGAGTCAAGTTTCACAGCCGGGCCAGCACCTGGGACCCACTTTGAGATTGGAAAAGCAAGTACACCTTTGTTAAGCATCCCAATCAGGTAGTTCTCTTTCCGCATTAAGCGCATAACCACATCATGAGCAGAAAGATCCTTAGCCACACAGAGCTGATAAGTTCTTTGCAGCTCAACAACCTTCTCAAGAATTGTTGCCCATGGCATAGTTTGGATTTCATTGTCAGATATGTGAAGACTTCAAAAAATATAGACTAGGTATTATTATGAATCTATGATCACTCATAAACTGAAGCACATAATAAAGTAACTGAAATGGGAAAGATAAGACTTTAGGCTAAATTGCAAATTTGACCCTATGGTTTGAAGAAAGTTAGAATTTATTCCATATGATTTTAAAAGCTAAATTTGTCCTTATAGTTTGATAAAATCTCATAATTAGTCCCTTTGGTTACTGTTTATCAGGGTTTATCAAACCATAGAGACTATTTATTCGGGTTTTATCAAAATATAGGGACTTATTCTAACATTTAAAGCCATAGAGACTGATTTCTAACTTTTTTGAAACCATAGAGATCAAACTTACTATTTAACCAAGATTTTAAAAGCATGAAATCTAATGATAAGACTTGTCCAACGAACCTGTTGTTATAAAAGCGACGGATTCCTAAAATGTCCTTTAGCTGTGCAAAAAACCTAAAAAAGCAAAAGATCCAATAAACAGAAAATATGCCTAAATATCCAAGGATGATAGCTTTTGAAAGTGTAACATGGTCTAAGGGATGCTCATGAAGAGCTTCCTTGGCAAGATCACACGGTTTAGTTCCAGACTCCACAGCATCCATCCCACACTTGGCATTACGCAGACCATTCCAATCAACAAATAGCAAGAAAAATGCTGAGAAACATATGGTAAAGCCAAGACTCATAAGCTCCACTATCCACTTTGTTATGATGCACCAAAGCCCTTTGTCACAGTAATAGCTGTAGATCCTTTCAAAGAATAGGTCCAGGTCAGCTATTGGTTCCACATTTAAACGCTCCCCATCGAGAAGCCCCGTAGGGCTCTCACTACCAGGATCTGGCAATCTTCCATAGGTGGATAGTTCAATCTCTTGTGGCTCATCCTTAAGCAAAGAAGACGTTAAAGATGATTCGCCACGAGCTTTCCATCCAAAAATTCCAACATTATCTGCACCCCTTGTTCCACTGAGCATCATTCACTAAGATAGACAGTGGGCAGGTACAGTAAGTCCATTCCCTGAAAGAAGTTGAAATAGATAGCAACAAGAAACGTTTGAGCAACAAGATCCAAATAATAATGTATGGAGGAAGATAGGGGAAAGATCTTTAGGATGAAGGACCAAACAATTTAATCGTACATCATTCACCAATTACATATCATCCTCCAAGAATCGACTCCATTTGAATTCAACAAGGTTAAAAATGGAAGGCTAGCATAGAATAAGAGTATTTTGTACAGTGTTATTCCAGAGCAAGTAACGAATAGGTTTTGACCTGGAATCAACATATCATATGCCGAAACAAAAATATAAGGAAGTCCACAGAACAAAGCTACTAAAGATTACTGAAAATAATGTTGCTTACCAAAGTGCACGATAACTAGTCTTTTTAATTTTCTTCGTTTCATAAATAGTAACCATATTGTTCAACTCAAATAACGAAAAAGAGTCAAGAGGTGGGTTGGTCAAATACAAAAAATTACTAAACGATTTATGAGTAATTGCAAGCACATGAAAGTTTGGTCATGTATGGCATTGGGACTCAAGGACATCCACGAAAAAGCTTGGATGATAAGAGGACTCTTTTAGGAAAAAGAGGTCAACAAATCTCCAGTGCCTCGTGTAAAGCACAGCATAGACAAGGATAAACACATTGGTGGTTCTTGGTTCAACTATTTTAAGAACATTGTTCTAGCCTGACTTTCATTCATCATAATACTAGTATTCATAACAAATTTTATTCTGCAGAGGAGTCAAATTGATAAGCTTCAGGAAAGAAAGCCAGAGGAGTACAAAACTAAGGTAACCAGACTAGAAGAGTCTGAATATTGACAATTATACATTGGTTTGTTTGAATTACTCACGCAAGGCATTTTGAGGAAGGGGTGGAAGGGGGAGAGAAGGCAGATGATCTTGCAACATGAATCATAGCCAGAATCAGTTGGCAAAAAGAAAAAAAAAAACATAAAAGGTACAAAATTTTCATTTGTCGTCCACAATTGTAAAAGAAGGAAGTTGGAGAGAGTTGAACAAAGGTTCCAATTGACTAACATTCGAGCTCAAACGAATATCATATAATACAGACACACAAAGAGATGATCACGAAAATTGAAGAGGAAGCAAAATAAGGAAGTGGGTATGCAATGATGAGAATTACCTTCAATAAAACATGAATGAAGGGGGGCAAGCAGCCGAATATAAGAGCAACCCAAGTCGAAATTAGTTGTAGAGATGATGGGCAGATATTAATATCGGGGAAAGAGCAGGGAAGAATGAAAGAATTGAAGGTAATCGGCGGAATCAAAGACGAGGGGGCAGAAAAATCAAAGGGGCGGTTCGGGTTACGTGTAAGGAAAGAAGAAAATTTACAGAATTAATCTGGTGTAAGAATTGGAGTGCGTTTAATTAGAAAGCTGGGAATAAGGAACAAATATGATATGAGAAGTCCCAGAAGAAAACGTGAAGAAACGTGAACTTGGGTAATTCCCTTACCCTCTTTCTCGTCTCTTTGCTTCTCTTCTCCACAGCCTTAATCGAGCAGACTGCTCTTAGCCCCTCTTTTTGCATCAGCTTCAAATTTCATCAATGAAAATATATTAATTTTTTTAAAATATAAATTATTAAAAGAAAAGGTCAAACTGTATAATAACTTTTACTCTTCAGAGTTATATACGCCATTTACCCTAGTGGATTATATTATTGATGAAAGTGGTGAAATATGAGTTTTTATTTATTTATTTCAATTTGGACTAAATTATAAAAGTAGTTTCAATTTTACCATTTAACCTTTTAACATTTGAAAGCTTTTCAATAAAAATTCACAACAGATAAATATTTTGTCCAACATGAAATATTTATGAAAAGCTAAATAATATTTGAACTTTTAATTCTGAAATAAGAAAAGGATTTGACACAGATACAAGGAGAGTATCTGATCAAATTCCTTTTTTCTTTTTTTCTTTTTTTTTTTCCCTTAAAAATATATAAATAAATAATAATTGTGAAGCAGTATTCTACAAATCGGGCCACCAATTGGGCTCTGAGCCCAAATAGACATGCTATGGCTTGGTCGGTGAGTTCCGAATAGCAGTCTGGCCCAACATTCGAATCTGGATTGTTTCAGTCTTGGGCTTCCTAGCTCGGCCTTTATCTATTTTCCTTTTTGAAAAATCAAAACTCACCTGTTTTAATCTGATCCAATTGAGTTAAATATTGTAATGTCTCTTCTATTCAACTAATTCATCTTTGTTTTTTTTTAACTCATTCATCTCAATAATATCAAATTTATGGGAAAGTTTTGATTTTTTTTTCTCTATTCTAGGCATAGATGTTCACGGGACAAAGTAGGGAAGGACGAACTTCGAAGTTAAGGCTCGAGACCCTACTTGACCCTTCAACAAACTTATTTTTGACACTCGTGCCTACTTGTGTGGCTCGTATCTTGCTTATGTCTCATCTTCTCTTTAATGGCCACTTTACATGGTGTGTTACGCGGTGTGTCGTCCACTTCTCCGTTTTCACCAAAAAATTTCATTTATTTTTGGGAAGATCAGGATCGTGTAGATTTTTCTTTTCACCTTATTATTCTTTTTAAATCTCGTAAATAAATCTTAATAAATCAATATGTTTTATCTGCAAAGATATTTTCAAACATAATTTCTAAATTTTTAAATTTTAATATTACATCATAGTTTTTTACGATTAAATAAAATATGCAACATATTTTTTACCATCAATGTTTGTAATACATAAATCCTGATAAATATATATATAGTGTGCGCGCTTGTTAGCGAGGAGGGGAAGAAGACGAAGATTATAATTTTGTCCCAGCCTCATTTATCTAACGAAAAAAATATTTTTTATTCTCTCCCTATCTAAATGAGAAATCTCCGCCCCATTCCAGACGAATTTAGGGTTTATGGTTTAAGGTTTAGGGTTGGTTAAATAATAATAATAATAATAATAATAAAATGGATTGTAAATATAATTAATGATTTTAGGGTTTGCAGACATGGCAAATGATGGAAGATTAACCCAAAAATGTGAGAAAATCTACTATACCTTGGCTTTAGGTGTATCAATTATATTATGGTATATATGAGTAGTAGATTTGAAATGAAATATATTACTCCTATAAATGATATATCAATATCAAATATATTAATGGTATACTCCATATTAAATATATTGTGATACGGTATATCAACAATACATTTATTCTTTTGTTTGTTTGTTTATTTATTGGTTACATTAGTTTTACTAGTATTACTTGAGCGACAATCAGGCTAGACAAATCCTGTTTCCAAACAAGCCAAATCTTTTTTTTTTTTTTTTTTTTTTTTTTTAAAAA